>NC_047626.1:1489628-1789628 GCF_004354385.1 Drosophila innubila
TTTTTTTTTTTATAGAAATTTAGAGAAGATTCTTACAATATTTACAAGGAGAAAAATAGAACCAGACTATTTAGGTCTAAATGTCGATAGTATTATTTTTTTTTGTAAATAAAACATTTTTTATTTTTAGATCTAAAATATTTTTTATTATTTAAATTGAAATTTCCACATAAAATATATACAAGTTAAAAAAACAGAAATTTTTAATTTACAAAAATAATAAGTTACAGAAAATTAACAATATTTTATATATAATAGTAATACACATATAAATAAAATAAAATAAATAAGTAAATATGTTGTAAATAACAGACAGGTGTTATTAATAAAAAAAATAACAACTCTAGACAATTGTCCCCACTGTATCTGTCTTTGAAATATAACAGAAGTTCTTGTCGCTCTCTCCCGCTCAAATGCTCTCGGCAAACCGGTCTTGCACTCCCGCTCTCGCTCTCTCTATCTCTCTCTCTCTCTTGGTTAGTGGCTCTCTCGCTTGTTCTGAGGCTGTTGGCTCTGAACCCGCGCTTGGCCAGGTTAACAACGAAACGAGTTTCAGTTGCGAGCCAATTTTTGTGGCGCGTAGACGTCGCTCATTTTTAATTCCGATACCGTCGTTTTTGTTCGTTGCGATCCTAAAACTCGAATACTTGAAACGTGAGTTCAAATCTCTGCAACATCAAGAAGAAGAAAAGCGAAGCAGCAACAAAAATTAAAAAAAAACAAAAAACGCGCGCGCTAAAAAAAATTATTAAAATTAAAACGTAAATCATTATAAATTTGTACGTTTAAAATAAAATTTGTTACATATTTTTGACTGCATTTTTTGTTTTTGTGTTGAAAAAAAAAAATGTTTTTTTAAGCAAATCAGCTTAATTGTGATTGTTGTTGTTGTTGTTGTTGTTGTTGCAACAGCAACTTAAGCATTTTTGGGATTAAGAACGCGTCCAGCATTAGATCATTCAACGGATCAATTGATAGTTAGCAGAAAGGATACCAAAAGAAAGAGAGAGAGAGAGAGAAAAAGCGAACAAATAACAAAAGGAGCAACAAGAAAAAGGAATACAAAATGTCAGCGTAAGTAAAAGAGATTCAACTGAGATTTGCCAGCGATTTGTTAGAGTTTTGCCAGAGATTTCTTATTTAAACAGATTGAAGCTTATTTTTTATTTCTGAATGTCTTTCCGCTTTACTCCATTACCTTATTCTGCCTACCTTCAATTGCCTTTTCAATTCATTTTATTTGCTAAGACCTTTTGCCTAATTTCAAAATGATAATAGTCTTTATTGACTTTATTTAATGTCCACATAAACGATTTTAAACAATTATTTATATTTTTACTCAAGTTTCAAGTGACTTTTTAATCATTGATTAAATTGAAAAGTGAACGTTTAAAATACTTGTATATTCTAACCTTAATAGATAAGTCTAAAATGATTTTTAAGAACTAAAGTTTTCAATTAATAACTATTTATTAATATTATATTTTTTTGAATACTATTGTTAAATATAAAACAAATCAGCATTAATTATTATTAGATTTTTTTTATTTGAAAAGTCATATATATTTCTAAATTATTTTATTTGAAAAGTCTCATTCAATTCTTAAGTATGATTGAACTATTGTAATTCAAATTTTATGCAGCATACAAAAATTTATAAACATTGTAGAAGATATTTGACAAAAATTCGCTTAAGGTTTGCCAGAGATTCTTTGCAAAGTTGAAGAAATGAAGTTGGGAGCTGAGATCATAGAATCTTCCTCACTCCCCCCCTCCGTTGCTTGTAGTGAAGTGAGAAAAAACGATTCAATAAATATTGCATTTTTTTTTTTTTGGAATTTGGCCTTTTGTCTTTTTGACCATATTCAATAAACGTAGACAAAAATAATTCCGCTAGCTTTTTTGACTGTTTTGACTGTTTTGCTTTTGGCCTTTTGTCATGTATGTAAATGCGGTTTTTAGCCTTCGATACAAACAACAAAATAAGCAGCTCATCACAGTGTTCACTCGCTTTGTGTGCTGTGTGTGCTTTTTATCATTAAATCATTTTGATTTTTGATGCGCAACCAAGCTGCTTATTAATTGAGGGTTAAAAAACCAGTAAGGGAGCAGTGGGCAGAGGGAGAGGGAAAGAGAAGAAAAAGGGCAACGATTTTCTCAAGCCACAGGCGTTTCCCTAGGGAAAACACGCAGCACGCGATGAGACCAACAACAGAGTCTAAAAATCAAATTAAGCGTTGCAAAGGGGAGAAAGACAGAGGGAGAGAGATGGAGAGAGAGAGGGAGAAGGAGATAGGGGGCATGTGATTTGCATTGCAAAGCCATAAAAGCTGGCAGCATGCTCTTGCCGCTTGCCGCTTGCCACTTGCCACTTAGTTGAAATGCAGGCGACGCTTCGCAGTCAAAAACAAAAGACTTAGGCAACAAACTTGACATTTATTTTGATCATACACATGTCGCCAGTAGAATGTTCATTCTGTCTTTTTATAATACTCTATACACTTGCAGAGGTTATTTCTATTGACATAAGTCACAAATATATATTATTCAAGTTTTTTTTATTAAAGTCGACAAGAACAAAATAAGATTTTTATAATTTCATTTATTTTTGAATTTTATTTCAGTTGTTAATTCTTTTTTGTCGACATTAATAAACAATAGAATAAAATAAAATGAAATAAAATAAAATAAATAAGCAATACAAAATAATTATTTATTTAATAAGGAATTAAAAATGATAAATATGTATATTTTAGTTTAAAACTCAACTATTGCACTATAGATTTAGCATTAGAAATATGTGAATTAAATAAATAAATAAACTGGTTTTCTATTATAAAATATTTAATATATTTTATGTTTATATAGTTTGTTTTTAAATTTAATTTTATTTAGAAAACCATTTTATTTATTTATTTAACTCCAATATATTTAATGCAGGCTTAGTTATTTGTACACAGAGCTCTTCAAGTGTATTAAGTCTTCGACATTTTGAATAATTGAATTGCTGATAATTTGAATTTTTCTTGTTTTTCTCCACACTTTGCTGCTGCTGCTTCTTCTCTCTGTGCTTAGTTGAAGCGCCTGCAGTCGCATATTAATGCGGTTTGTTGTTGCTTGTGGCATTCTTAAGCAAAGTTGCCACCAAAATATACAAAATATTTATGGTTAATTCTTGAAAAGCGTTGGCGCATGTTTCGCATATGGAAATTGTAAATTGTGCAGACATAAATCGTCAATTGTATATTGTAAATTGTGTAAATTGTGTAAATTGTAAACTGTGACTTTGTCTTTGTTAGTTCATCAGGTGAACCAATCGAATCACTTGGCAGTTCCCTCACGTGCCTCAAGAACAAGTTCTGTATCTTTGTCTTTGTCTTTGGGTTTGACTCGGACTTTGAGTTTGAGCTTGTCTTTGGCTTTGTCTTTGGCTTTGCATAGATTATTAAGCGCTTAAATGAATATCATTAACTCCCCTTTCCACTATGTCTCTTATTCTCTTTCTCTATATCTCTGTCTCTCTCTCTCTCTCTCTCTCTATCTACGCCAACACCTGTCTGACAAACGTCACAATATCTGCATTTTGTATCTTTAACTAAGCAGCTGAGCTTAACTTGTAAGCTGAGAATTCAAATGTTGCTGTTATTTGCAAGCCCTGTATTTGAAATGTATAAAGGGTATATAAAGTTGCTCGCATGGGTTTAAAAAGAAAGCATCTCTTTGAATGTTAAGTAACTCTTGATCTGACAAATAAATGTTTATTCATTTATTTTAGTGGGTATAGCACTAAACAGCTAATATTCCGCCAACCCGACTTAGGCCAGATATGTGACATATATCAAAACATTTGAAAATTCAATGGCTATCACAGCCATAAGTTTTATCAAAATCGTTAGAGTCGTTTTTTTATAAATCAACAAAGTATTCGAATTTATTATGAGGTGTTCAACATAAGTACAGGTTCAAATACAGTCGAGTGCGCTTCTACTAGTTATTGTTGTTGTTGTTGTTATTGTTGCTGTAGCTGCAACAGTTGCAGTTATCATTTGGACTATGACGCAAGTGTTTCGTTGTTTTCTTTAGCCGTTTCTCACATTTATCGCCAAGTTGTGCTAGCTGCATTTTTATGGCCATCTGCCACACTTAGCCAGGGCAATAGAATGAGATTTGTTGCTGGTTGTTGCCAATCTCAGCTGCTGTTGCTGCTGTGAAAAAGGTCAGCAATTGTTGCTGTTGTTGCTGCTGTTGCTGTTGCAATTGCGGAAGCAGCACAAAGAACAAACAATGGCAACTTCTTTGGTTTGAAACGTTTAAGTGAATACATAAACGAGTACTCGTATCTACACTCAATCTGCTTACCTGCGCACAGTTAGAGCTGAAACAACAACAACCCCCGCATGTCAGACAGTTCATTTCAATAAATCATTTAACAAAGAAGAAAGAAAAAAACCAGCAATAACAATTACTACACTTTTATTAGAAGCTGGTAGAGATAAACATATATTTTTATATATACAATTAGAATTAAAGAAAATACTTGAGAAAACAACATAGAAAAGTTGGCTACATCAAACTGAAGATTTAATACTCTTAAAAGTATAATGTTAACAAACAAAATATGCAAGAGTTGAGAGTGATTTTAATTATCAAAAAAATGGACCGTGCAGGAAAAATGTAGATGCCAAATAATGATATAATTCACATTACACAAGGAATTCGGTAGAGATTTGAGGATCTTTGCAGAGCATACACTTAATGACTTCTGCCACGCCTCTTTAAAGGCTTGACAGAACTATAATACCCTGTCTAAAAAAGGGTATAGCGAATCAAAGTGAATACAAATAGCGTTTAAAAGTGAATAAACTCGTTTTGCATAATGCAGCTTAAATATATACAAATTTATCGACAACTATCTCATATTTCACACACACGCACACTATTTCTCTCTCTCTCTCTCTCTCTCTCTCTGTCTCTCCCTCTCTCTCCGTGTGTGTGTGTAGTTTCAAGGACTACCAGATGATGTTGCTGTTATGGCTCAAAGCTCAACATTTTGCCATTTGTCAGAACAGTTTCAAGTGCCAACAAAAAAAAAATAAAAATAAATTTAAAAAAAAACTGGTCGCCATTCCAGAGTTGGCCCAAACAAACTGTGCGTGGCAATATCTTGGTGTGTGTGTGTTATGTGTTTTAGCCATGACCAACAAAATTGCAAATAAGTTAGCTGAAAATGTTGGCCAACTTACAATTGCCAATGATTTGTAATCTATGGCCCAAAAAAAAAAAAAAAAAATACAATAATAAAGAAAACACTTGACTCACATTCAAATTGAGATTGAGATTGAGATTGAGTCCGAGATTGGTAGGAAGAGTAAAAAAAATGGGGTAGTCGAGTGTACACTGACCAAAAAATGTACAAATTTGTTTTTTTCAAAAATTTTTGGTTTGTAAATTTTGGTTTGTAATTTTTTTTTGTCTAATTTCATTAAACTTAAACTAAATATTTTCAAAACAAAGACAACAAATATTACATTAAAATTTGCTCATTACAGTAAACATTCTATACAAGCAACTCACATAAACCTATTTCAAAAAAAAAAAAGTTTCCTATGTAGAAAAAGTTGCTTATATAAAAAAAAAGGAGAATACATTTTAAATTGAATCCATTTTGCGACATAAAGATAACTTAGAAGTTTTATTTGTTAACATAATATCAAAAAATAGTTTTTCTCTGATTCATCGCAAAATCAAGATATTTTTGGTGGTAAGGTTATGGATATTAAACCTCTGATGATTTCTTGTTTTGTTCTCCATGGAATTGTAATAAAAAAACTATTCTAGTTGCTTGTATAGAAAATTTGAAATAATATTGAGATAGCTACAGTAAAATGTTGCTTTTGTATAGGTTGCTTATATAGAGTACTTACTGTATTAAAATAGTGAAATCAATGCGTAAATTTGGAGATTTACAAAGCTTTTTTTTTGCTGTGTAATTGTGTGTTTTATTTTTGCTAATTGCCAAATGGCCAAATGGTTTGTGCCAGTTGACCAAACTAATTGAAACTAAAAACCGTAACGTCGCGACGCTTCACCTCTTTTTCTCTCCCTCTTTTACACTCCCTTCCTTCTCTCACTCTCTCTCTCTCTTTCCCCCTCTCAATACTCTCTGTATTTTCCCTGACGCTTTACTTTAATTAACTTGCAACTGTTTTTGACCAAATGTGGCAAACAATAAGTCACATTGCACAACACACACACACTCACACACACACACACACACACACACACACTCACACACGAGTCATTGGAAAATACGCTGGAAAAACAATTAAATGCACACATTAAATAAAAAACAGCGCCCAAAACTTAACTCTAAATAATAGTAATAAAAAAATAGCTACAACTGTGTTTGAACACAACAACAACAATAAAATCAACCAAACCAGCAACAACAACAACAGCAACAGAAACTGTCCCAATGTCCACTTCCGGCCGCAAGAGGGCGCTTTTCCGCCTATTAAGCAGTTACAATGTATTTTGTAAAAATAATAGTTAACAATAAAAGAATGAAAAAAATAGGAATAGAAATTGAGAAAGATCAAAAAGTGCAAAACTATAAAATACCCATTAAATATTAATTAAGAACATAAGCAAAAACCCTGCAAGTATAGGAATAAATAATAATTTGAATAATAATTTTTGATATGTTATTAATTTTACTTTGTTTACTAATAAGTATTTTATTTATGAAAAATATTTTATTTATTTTACTTAAGATAAATATTTTATTTAATTCATTTATGATTAATAATCTATATTTTTATTTTTGTTTTTAAATAAAATGTACATTTGTATTTGTAATTTAATCAAATTTCTGGTTAAATCTACAATTACAATACAGTGGTGGCCTATTTAGTTGTCGCACCTTGTAAAATAAATATGAAAAGAATAAAGAAGTTTAAAGTTGATTCAGTTGGCGTCAGTCATGTCATTCTTATTGTTGCTGTTGATTGACAACAACAGCTGAAAAAAATGATTAACTTAACAATTGTAAATTGGCAAAATAAAAAAAAATACAGAAACAGAAACTGAAACTGAAAGGCAAAAAAAGGCCAATAAAATGAGTCGATATATTTTTAAGACCATATGCCGCATATGGCGTCACTCTGCCAGCTCCCCTCTCTCTCCCCTCACTAGAGCTAACCCCCCTCGTCTCCCTCTCTCTCTCTCTCTCTATCCACACTCCACACTCTATTCGTTTGCCTTCTCAGTTTTCAACACGTCGCACAGTGGTTCAAACATTATTAAATACACATTTATAAGTCTAAGAAAATTATAGAAACTAATTTACAAAAATTTTCTATACTCCAATGAGCTATTACATAAAACACAAGACTTCAAATCATTAAATATAATGTGTATTTGAAATAAAACTACATTTTTCAGTGTTGAATAAAATTTTTCTAACCATAAATAGGGTTTAAAAAAATTATTGTTGGATGGTTATACCTGAAAAATTATCTGCATTATTATGAATTTCCAAAAATAAAATTAAAATCATTAAATGTAGAATTACAAAACAAGAATTTCTTTTTTTATAAAGAATCAAATAAATAATTTTTGTATATAAAGCGAGTTTAAAAAAAAGGGTAATTTTCTTTTTAGATCAGTATCCTTATAAGCAAAATTTAAGATGATAAAATAGTAATAAATAAATAACTTTGAAAAATAAGAAGATAAGCAGAACTATATTTTTAGTTTTCTTAAGTAATAAATATAGCTTAGGCTAGATTTGTCTACATTTTGACCACTGTGCGTCGTCAGCAAATGACAATAGTAATAAAAAAATGACTATAAAAAATAAGAAGATAAGCAGAACTATATTTTTATTTTTCTTAAGTAATAAATATAGTTTTGGCTAGATTTGTCCACATTTTGACCACTGTGCGTCGTCAGCAAATGACAATTGCCAGTTGTCAGTTGAGACTGGAGAATTGTCGGAGATGCAGAGGCTTTGGTAATTTAAGAAGCGTATAGACAAACACTTGAAACACAAACACTCAAATAAACCGCTGAACCACTCAACCACTGAGCCACTGAACCACTTGACCGTTCGTCTGTTTGTCTATCTGTTGGTTTGTTTGTTGTTGCTACGTTGGCATTTTTCATTTTTCTTCTGATTTGCAAATTTAGAATTTGCAATTTGATTTTTGGTGACACACAAAACAAACACACGAAACGCTTTGTTGACACTTTTTTTTTTTACGCTTAAAAAGGGAAGATTTGTGTAGAGTGTGAAGACTGCGAAGAAACTGGGAAGATTTGGGAGACTGGGAAGCTGGAAAGATGAAATTGAACCGGTTTTAATCAGCAACAACTTTCGGTCAGTGCCCAAAATGAGGTCGCAAAAGCGAAAGTTCAACATCATTTTGTTCTGCTTGAATCATTTATAAATACAAAAACATAGCTATTATTTTGGACAGAGAGTTTTATAAATATACATTTTTATATTCATTTTAATAATAAAAATTTTAAATAAAAATTGAATGCACTTACCAAAAATCCAAAAAAAATTTAAGTATTGAGTGTTTTTTTGAAATTTTTTGTATTCATAAATTAGAATTCAGTAACAAATAAAAATATAATATTTTTTTTAATTTTTTTTACTTGCGACTTGAGGTAGCAAAAAGTCTTAGGTATAAACTTTTGTAGTGTATTAAATTTTCGAAAATTATATATATTACTCAGTCTACAATTTTCATTGGGGTGTGCCGTAATCGAGTTGTTGGTAGTGAGAGACACCTGTACTTGTAGTTGGTAACTCTACAGCTGTTATCGATCATTGCGTGACCTGAAGAAGTCCAAGTTCAAAACGGTTGCATTTGGCAGCTCGCGTTCGCTTGGCGGTCTTCTCAAAGGGTTTCTCCACAGCTCCTCTCGTCTTCTTCTTCTTTTCGTTTTTTTTTTTTTTTGTTGTTTAAATGGTTACTTCCATGCTTAATTTCCGAACACGAGCCAATTTTTTTTTAAGGGCTGACTGACTCGACAATTTCTGTGTTGTTCTGTTTTTTTGTTTGCTTTTATTTCACTTTTTGTTTAACATTCACTTCCGTTTGGCGACGTTAACTTGTTTTGTGTGTTCTGTTTCCCCTCAACTTGTTACCCCCTTCTCTGTTCTTATTGTCACATTCCCAATTGTGTCTAGTCAGCACTCCACAAAAAAAAAACACAATATTTTGTACATCAATTCTTATTCATTTTGATTTTAAAATAACATGTAAGAACGCTACAATCTAACAAATAATATATTAAGGATATATTAATACTTTTAAAGTAAAAAAGCAACAGTTTTAATTTTGTAAGCGTTTTTTAAAATCAATTTTTAAGTTATTTGCAGAATGAGTATGCCAAAAAAGAAAATAGCTATCCTAGCTATGCTGTGTCAAAATTTCAAGTTGGCACGTCTAGCGGTTTAAGCTGTACAATTTGAGATACTTACCTCCAAGCGAATTAAAACTATTTCTTAATGATTTGTTGGTATTTTAAGTATAGGGTTTTTAAAAACACTTTATTGTAAACGAAGTCATCTGTCGTCTTTGTTAGCTCTGGCAAAACTCTGCAACGAGGCACATGCCACATGTTGCAACTTAACTTGAATTTTATTCCACAGGCGACATGATTAATTAGAGGCAAATTTGCATTGAAGCCGGAGCAGCATTATTATCAACGCAATGATTAAGTTTCGTTACAAGCGCAAGGAAGCCAACAATGTGGTTGGCAACACTGTAGCTGCCACAGCAACCCTGTCTGCATCTGCATCTTCATCTCAGACTCAAACTCTGACTCTGTCTCCATCTCAATCGCATTCACATTCACATTCACATGCACTTCCACAACACTCACAGTTGCAGCTGATCAGCAACAATGGAACCTTACCGCGCAGCAGTCCCAGAAAATTGCTCATGGATGGCGGCGGAGCCGAGGGAGGACACAAATCGGCCACTTTAACGCGACAGAACAAGAGTCCCAATAACAAACAACAGTCCACAGTCTGTGGACTGGCCAAGGTGTCGAGCAGCGTCGAGTTGGCGGTGTTGGGCTATAATACAAGTGCCTATAACACCACTGAGCGGGATCGCTGCATAAATGCGGTTATTGTAAGTGCAGTAGAAAAACAGAGACACCAAATAAATATTTACACAATTTAAAATTATTGCTTGAATCTTTATCAAAACAAATTCACACTTTTATGATCAAAATCATACATATTTAAATCAGTTTGCAACAAAAATCCCAAATATAAAAAGACGAATTTTGCTTGTGCGCCTAGCTGGCGCCTACACTCCATGAATTTAGTTATTCCGAAATCCAAACAATCAAAAGTCAATCCATTTTCGGTTGGTTTTTCACTGTTTTATTTTTCTGGAACATGCGTGAATGTAATTTCGCTCGAGTGCCTGTGCGTCTCTGTGGCGCCACTTATCAAATTATAACGAATAGAGCGCTGGGAGCAGCAGTTGCCCACCACTGATCTAACTAAAAATAAATTTGAATTAATAATAAATGTAGTTAACTAATTAAATATCAAAACATACCTTATATTATTTCTTAATTATATTATAAATTAAAAATTAGATGAAAATACTGAAATAAGCAGTAATAATCGCACTAAAATTAATTATTTTGATATAAAATTGAAAAATAATTGTTGTGGTTCTTTTACTTGAAATTAAATCAACTTTTTTCCATATGTCATGTTTAAATCAAAAAAAGAGTTTAAATTATAGTTGTTAATAAAAATTCTACAAGAACTGTTCACCTTTAACTAAATTATTTTCTTACAGGTTGCAATTAATTTTAAGCCTTAACCTTACACTTTTAAGTTTAATCATTTGCAATGCCAAGATTTGATTTAATTAATGTTTCCACTTATATGATTCGCTCAATTTCTAATTGTTTGCTCTTTAAATTTGGATTTTCTTTCCCTTTAGGAGCTCTTTCAGCAACTGCAGACGAGCTCGGAGCCCGCTTTGTGTCCGGAGCCTTTGCGTCGCGCCTTGGCGAGCGGTCCGTTGGCGGGAAGACGCTTTCCATTGGGCTGTCTGGGCGATGCCGCTGAATGCTTTGAGCTTCTGCTGCATCGCGTCCATTCGCACATCTCACCCGACGATGGCGATTCGTGTGAATCCCCCGCCTGCATTGCCCATCGTCGCTTTGCCATGCGCGTCATCGAACAGAGCGTCTGCAAATGCGGCGCCAACTCGGAGCAATTACCCTTCACTCAGGTGAGTTTTACACTCCATACTCAGTACACTTTTCAGCTCCAACTTTAGTTATATCTCAAAGCTGATCAACACTTAAAAATACTCTGTCAAATTGGAGTTATTTTTAAACACAGCATAAGCTGAATGGAAATTCACAGTCAATTCTGTGTTATGTTTTCTGCCGTCATTGCTCAAGCAAAACACTTTACTAATTATTTTTTCTAATATATAACATATAACTAGATAAAATATTCCTATAGAAATTATAAAACAAGCATAAGAAAAAGAAAATTAAAATTATGTAATTTGAGAAAACCAGATATCTATCTTCTGTATATCTTAATCTCTTTGTCCAACTGACTGAGCATTTTACAGGCCAAACGCCTCAAGACACAAGTTTGAAATTTTACCACAACACAGATATGAGAAATTCATCGGCGTTTAAGACTTCGTTTTGTAAAATTCGACCTGCAAGTGCGTAAATAAATAGTTTATAAATAATAATTAGTAAATAATAGTTTTCGGAAATGTAAAGTAGGAAAATAAAATAGGGAAGCCACAAAAAAAGGAAAACATATTTTAATATTAATTTTAATAAACATTGACTATTAAATATCAGAAATTTGAAATTTTCCAACTAGTGCTTGTCTTCATTTTTTTAAAATTATATTCATAATTCCTAATAGAAATATTCAGAATTTACATCAGGTACTTCTAAATTCTTTACAAATAAATTAGACACGCGCTTGGCGTGGGCTTGGAACACCTGCAACTTGCAGCATGCAACTTGTAACTTGCAACCGGGCAGCTGGCCAAGTTGTGCCATATACATAAATGTGCAAGACTCTTGCCAATTTGTGCCAAGCAAACGCCCAAGTCTCAGAGAGCACTTAAAGCCAGAAACAGAAACAGTTAGACACGGCTTTTGACAAACTGGTTTCACTCGAACGTGAACATGAACATGAAAATGAACATGAACATAAACATGAATAACACATCAAGATGTTTGACCAGTTCTCATACAGCCAAAAACACCCACAACGGTCATAGGTGCATTCAAGTAGGGACTTTAATATTTTTAAGAAATACACGTATCAATATCGATGAAGTACCATCAATTTATTCAGAATAAGAAAACCATTAGGTGGCAAAGGTTAAAATAAATACTGCACAATAATATTGATATTGATATTGATATTACCGTCAAATAAAATACCTATCGATATATGAACAACACTGACTCTTTTTTTCCATGCTCCCATTCACTTACAGATGGTGCACTATGTCTCCGCCTCAGCGTTGACCTCCCAAAAGAGTCTGGCCCTACAAAATCATCAGCAACTGAGCTTCGGACAACTGCTACGGGCCGCAGGCAACATGGGCGATATACGCGACTGTCCGGTAAGTCACAATCTTCGAGTCTACGGAGATAGCAAATCAAAAAATCAAATTCGAAAAAATGGAAAAATAGTTTTGTAGTTACAACAAATTATTATTCCCTGAGTCCAAATGGGCAAAACAGGGTATAATGTGTTCAACAGCCGAGTCGATTGAGCCATGTTCGTCCGTCTGTCCGTCTGTCTGTCCGTCTGTTCGTCTGTTTGAAGGCGTCGATCTCAGAGACTATAAGAGCTAGAGACTTCAAATTTGGTATGTAGGTTCCTAGATACCATACGCAGATCAAGTTTAGTTTTATTTTTGGGTCGGACCTCTAATTATATAGCTGCCATACGAACGATACGTCAAAAATGAAGTTTTAGTGTGAAAAAGTTTTTTGTTTCTTAAGATATCAGAACTAAATTAATAGAATATGCATCTGAACTGGTATTATACATCCTGACTTTTGGTTAAGATCGGTTCACTATATCACATAGCTACCATGGAGACGCTCAGTCGAAAATCAAGTTTTAGTATGAAAAAGAATTTTGTTTTTCGAGATATCTTAAACAAACTGTTAGAATGTGCATTTAACTTGGTTTTGTCCATCCTGGCCAAAGATCGTTAAAATCGGTCGACTATATCATATAGCTGTCATAGAACCGATCGTTCAAAAATCAACTTTTAGTATGAAAAGTTTTTTGTTGTTTGAGATATCTTAACCAAACTGTTAGAATATTCATTTAAGTTGGTTTTGTACACTCTGACTTAATTTGGTTTAATTCGGTTTCATATATCATATAGCTGCCATAGAAACAATCGGTTGAAAATCAGCTTTTAGTACAGAGTACCTGGGCACAGGGTAATATACTGTCGAGTGTGCTCAACTTTAAAAATTCTAAACGTTCGCTGATGGTAATTTTGCTCCTCTTTTGAAATCTTGCAGAATACTTGTGGGGCAAAGATTGGAATTTGCCGAGCGCTGCTCAATCGGCCGGACGTCGTGTCCATTGGCATCGTGTGGGACTCGGAGCGACCGGCTGCGGATCAAGTGCACGCCGTGCTGAAGGCGGTGGGAACGAGTCTGCGACTGGCGGACGTCTTTCATCAGGTCAGCGAGCAGCGATGGGCGCAACAAACCCAACACGAGCTCGTCGGCATTGTGTCGTATTACGGCAAACACTACACGACCTTCTTTTACCACACGAAACTCAAGGTCTGGGTGTACTTTGACGATGCGAATGTGAAGGAGGTGGGACCCAGCTGGGAGGGAGTTGTGGACAAATGCAGTCGAGGCCGTTATCAACCGTTGCTGCTGCTCTACGCGGTACCGCAAGCACCGAGCGGTGCAGGAGCCAGCAACTTGGAGCTGCCAATGGGAGCAGTACCGACCACCGTCTCAGTGCGACGTGCAATTACGCCCAGTCCGGAGAAGCCCAGTCTGGGCAATGCAGTGCGTCGTGCAATTACACCGACACCGATACAGACACCTACACCGATGCCCATGCCCCTGAACGACTATCAGAATCTGAGTGTCATACAGAAGGCCATCTTTCCGGTACCAGCTGCAGGTGGTAGTGACGAGACCGACGCCTACATCAGTCGCAAAACGGTCGAGCATGTGCTGAGCGCACAGTATCAAAACCTGAGCGTTATACAAGATAAGATTGGTGCCAATTGCAGTGCGAATTTCACAAACTCCTGCCAGGAGGGCGGCTTCCTCAATCGCAAGCCCATTGAGGCCATGTTGAGTGCACAACTTGCGCGTCGTCAGCATTTGCAGCTGCAGCGCAGTCACAGCGCCGAATCGAGTTCGAATTCGAACTCGAATGGCAGTTCGCCGCCCTCAAGTGATGGTCTCACCATACCCGAGCATCTGAATCAGCCGCGACGTCGGGATTCGGGCAATTGGTCCGGCGATCGCAATAGCGCCAGTTCCGCAAGCTCGACCACACTGGATAATCCCTATCTGTATATGGTGGCCAAGCGCGGTGGAGGCGTGGCCGTGGGCGCGGTGCCACAGAGTCCAACACGACATGCACATGGATCCATCTACGATGCGGGCTATGATTCATTCTCGCTCAGCTCCACGGACTCGTATCCGCCCAAGCATGCGCTCAATCCGCAGCTAGCGAAAATACCCGAGGCGGGCATGGGAATGGGAGTGGGAATGGGAGTGGGAATAACTCAGATCAAGGCAGCCGGCTTAAGCCTAACGGGTGACTGTGAGAAGCTCTGCCATGAGGCGGATCAGCTGCTGGAGAAGTCGCGACTCGTGGAGGAGTCGCATGACCTGGAGACGGCTCTAGTGTTGTGCAACGCGGCAGCGGGCAGAGCGCGTGCGGCAATGGATGCGCCCTATAGCAATCCGCATACCATGACCTTTGCCCGCATGAAGCACAACACGTGTGTGATGCGCGCACGGAGTCTACATCGTCGCATACTCGTGGAGAAGGGCGCCGAGACGGAGGCGATGCCGGAGATGAAGCACATGCGAGAGGGCAGCAACAGCAGCGTCAAGCACATGCGGCAGAACAGCAAGGATCGCACGCTGGAGAAGCTGGAGAGCACGCCAACGGCAGCAACAAAATCCATAGAGATCTATGCCACGCTGCCCAAGCGTAAAAGTCCCTTAAAGTCGCTAATCGCAGCCGATGACAATGCTATAGAGTTGGAGCCGCAAGCGAAACCGGAGCGAGAAAGTCGCTCGCTCTTTGGCCGCAGAGACAAGGACAAGGACAAAGACAAGGACAAAGACAAGGAAAAGGAAAAGCGCAGTCGCAGCGAGGATCGCAACAAGCTAACGCGTGAGTTCTCGCTCACAGAGACGC
The DNA here is from genome assembly GCF_004354385.1 of Drosophila innubila. Taxonomy (NCBI): domain Eukaryota; kingdom Metazoa; phylum Arthropoda; class Insecta; order Diptera; family Drosophilidae; genus Drosophila; species Drosophila innubila. The sequence continues at coordinate 1,505,098 of NC_047626.1, forward strand.
TGCTCGTCAATGCCAAGGACACGCTGAAGAAGCACAAGGAGGACAAGGACGAGAAGTCCAAGGAGAAGGACAAGTCCGGCAAGAAGCAGCACAAGATACGACGCAAACTATTAATGGGCGGTCTAATAAGACGCAAGAATCGCAGCATGCCCGATCTAACGGAGGCAGTAGACGACTCACACAACTCCACACAACATAATAACCATGGTAATGGCACTGCCAACAGCCTCACACACGCTCACAGCGCCCATGCCACGCCCCTGGCGGCCAGCTCGGTGGATGACAGCGCTCTGGGCTTGAATCTGCAGGCGCTACAAAATTTGACCCTAAGCGGCTACATCTCCGAGGGACACTTTGATTACAATGGCAAGGGCAAAGGTACGGCAGCCAAGACAGCCGGACAGACGGATGTCGTACTAAGACACTTGGAGTGCAGCGCCAATCCGAATCTGGAGCGCAGCAAATTGATGCGCAAGAGTTTTCACGGCAGCAGCAGACAGCTGACAATGGTACCCAAGGTGGCACCGCCGCCGCCCATGCGCACCAGCTCCGCCTTGACACCACAGCAACAGCAGCAGCAGCAGCAGCAACACTTTCATCACGAGGCCAATCTCTCGAATATCTCTCAAATGAGCTCCAACACTTCCATAAGCGAGGACTCCTGTCAAACTATAATTACCACGTGTGCACAGGTGCATTCGGAGCAGAGTCCGCTGAAGGATCAGCTGTTGTATGCACCAGAGTTGCCACCACCGCCGCCCATGGAGTTGCCACCCTATCCAAGTCCGCCGCAATCTGTTTGTCATTCGCGTCAGGCTAGCGAGGATTTTCCGCCGCCGCCGCCGCCCGAAATCGATTTGGAGCCGCTGAATCAGCAGCTGAGTCAGCTGCAAGCCAGCAAGCAACAGCAGCAACAGCAACAGCAGCGACAACAGCAATTGGAGTCGCTGGAGGGCACAACGAGCATTTTGGCTCAGCTGCAACAGCGGCAACATTTGCTCAAGCTGCGCAAGGAGCAGACAACACCGCTGCCCAAGGACACAGCCTGGACGCTGAGCAACAACAGCAACAACAGCAGCAACAACAGCAGCAACAGCAACAATGTGCGTGATCTGGCGCATCGTTTTGAGCAGAGTAACGCCAGCAACATGCGCTCGTATGCCTCACAGGAGTTGCTAAGTCCCTGCACACGCACACAGATGAATGGACTGCCCAACAGCAACAGCAACATGGAGGCAACAGCAACAACAGCTGATGAAGTGGACTGCGCGCTGCCAATGCGACAGCAGCAACAGCAATTGCTGCTGCCCAAGCCGAAATATGAAATGTCAGCAAGTCAAATTGCTGATGAAATACGCGAAGTGGAGCTATTAAATTCCATGGTGCAACAGACATTGCATCAAACAGCGCCCAAGCGTGTGAAGAAGAAGAGCGTCTCATTTTGCGATCAAGTGATACTAGTGGCAACCGCCGGCAATGAGGATGAGGATGATTTTATTCCCAATCCCATATTGGAGCGTGTGTTGCGCACAGCAACAGCAACAGCAGCAGCAACAACGCAGCCAAATGAGAAAATGACAGCACAGCTGATGCAACAGCAGCAACAGAATATGCTGCGATTGCAGACGGAGCCACAGCCGCGACAACAGCAGCAGCAGCAATTGCCACGCCAGCAACAGCAGCAGTTGCAACAACAACAGCAGCAGCAAGCATCTCCCATGCTGGGCAGAACAGACGTGCAGCGTTATGTGCAACAGCGACAGCAACAGCTGCTGCAGCAGCAGCAACAGCAGCAGCAATTGCTGCAACAGCAGCAGCAACAACAGCAGCTGTACTGCCTGCAACAGCAACAGCAGCAACAGTTGCAGCAGCGCACCAGCATGAGCGGTCTGTGCAACAATCAGCAACAATTGCAACAACAACTGGATGCACAATATACCAGCATGCCACGTTCAATGCCACAAAGCTACTCTGTGCAGTTGCAAAAGCATCAGCAACAGCAGCAGCAACAACAGCAACAGCAGCAGCAACAGCAACTGAATCTCGCCTACTTGGAGCAACAACAGCAACAACAATCGCCATATCAGCGTGTGCCACATGGCTATCAGCAACAGGCCTACTATGCACCACAGCAACAGCCGCAGCAAACGCAGCAGCAACAACTATTGCTGCCCGGCAAGCCGCCACAAAAGAAAGTCAGCTTTGAGCCGGGCACAAAGGGAGAAACGGAGAACTTGCCACCGCCACCGCCGCTGCCACAAACGAAGCTAGCCATGCAGCACAATGGACTACCAACAACAGCAGCAGCAACAGCAGAGATAACAGCAGCAACAGGCAGCACCACAGCAACAGCAGCAACAGCAACAGCAGCAACAACAACAATTATTCCCACCCGCGTCTACAACAATGCCATTGTCAAGGCCTCGGCGAAGGCCGTTGAATGCAACTTGTGTCGCAAGCGACATGTGATTGCTCCCGCCTCCTATTGCAACAACTGCGAGTATTATCTGCAGATGCTCAATCAGCGCAGATGATTCCAATATTTATAGCTATAATTATTAATTATACAGCTACAAGTTGTGTGCTCAACAAGTCTTTACAAACTGGAAATTATTATTTATAGAATTTATCAATTTTTGTAATTCTTTAAAAAATTTAACAGCTCAATTTATATCAATAGTTTGTTTTTCATATTAATTTATTACAATTCTTTTTGACAACTATTAACTTTGCCAAAATTTGCATTTATTTAAACTATTGTAAACGCTCAATAGTTAAGATCTGCCATTAATTTTCACATAACTGAGATTTCACTTCTTCAAATATGTAAAAAACTGTTTATAAATTATGTTTTTAATGTTTTTTTTTATACAGTAATTACTTATCAATCAATTATTGTGTTAAAAAAAATTTATTTGACAAAGAAAAATCAGAAATATCGTTTATTAAAATAGTTATATGTTTTGTAAAGATTTATTGCACACAACTTGTAGCTTAAGTTGTTAGATGTTAAGTGGAAACTGTTAAATCTCAAGCAATGCTGCCACGCCCAAAACCGCCCATATGTTACATATGTTTAAATGAAATGTGTACATATAGTCGGTAATGTCAAGTCGGATCTGAATCAGATACAGAAACTGGATCAGGATGAAATTGAGAATGCGAATGCGAATGGTTCCTTTTAAATTCTTTTGTGTTTGTTTTGGGTGTGGGCAACAGTCCCTTTTATGGTTCCACATAAGATGTCCAAACTGTAAAATGCCACGCCTACGCTTACACACACACACACACACACACACACATCCCTACACACACACACACACACGCACATACATATATGCATGCTTGCCTATATAACGTAACACATGTCGCTCACAAACAACAACAACAACAACAACATGCACACCATTAACAACAACCTCAACAACAACAACAACAACAATTCCATCCAGCCTGGCTTCCGCAAACCTGTTCTTATTTTTATTTTTATTTTTTTTTTTTATTGATAATTTTAACAATTTTTTGAACGCATTTAATTTTGATGTATTCATTTATTTGGTAGTTCTTTTTTTTTATAATTACTTGTAGTTTATACGCCGGGTTGTTGTCGAACGACGCTTGGACAAGTTTTTTTTTTTATTATTATTACATATCATATGACATAAGCATTTATTTTATCTATTTTTTTGTGTACTTAATAAGCATTTTATTGCTATATATATTTTTTGATGCATTTTATACAATTTTTGATAATATTTAATAGCGCTTAAGCTGTTTATACACATATATTATAACGATTTCTTAAGATTTTTCTTTACAGAAAACAAAATATGATGCGAAAAAAATGATTGAAAAGAGATGGCAAACATTATTTCAATAAACGGATAAAAATAATAAAAACTGCGTGTTTTAATGGGTTAAGGGTTTTTTTGTTGTCTGTATCCTTGAAATCTTGAAAAGGACACGCTTATTGTACTCACAGGCAACAGGACTATCGATTTGCAATCAAGGATTTCCAGGATATTTTAAAAATTTATACCTCAAATTTTTGCAAGGGGTTAGCATAGAAAAAGTGGTCCAAAAACAGAAAATCGCCTGTAACTCAGTCAATTCCAGGACTATCAAGATGTCCTTTTGCCCACAGATAGCACTAAGTGTAACAAAACAGAATGTGCAATCAAAAGGACTAAAGTCCTTTAAGCGGCCAAGTTATAAGGACTTTTATTGTGCACCAAAAATAGTCCATATCTCGTGAATGTCCTTGCCGATCCTGACAAGTCTTGTTTCAAACGATGCGGCTTGCTGAGACCTATCAGCTGACCAAATTATATTCAAGTCGTCCTTGTAGTTTTCGAGTTATCAGGGATTTTGTGTTTTTTACTTGATTTTCAGCGACTTCAGATCCAAATTTTTTAAGTGTCTGATTCTTAGATGACCTTATTATTTTTTGATACCAATCGATAGATATCGTCCTCACGAATCTAGCAAACTATGTCCTTTCAAATTTCGCAAGGATTTGACTAAGTTATAAGCTCTGAAAGTTTCAAGAAAGTCCTTGCTTTTAATATGCCTCCTAAAAGTATGCTTTATAATTATATCTAATTTATATTTAACTTGCGTCTCTGATTTTATTTCATATACTAAAAGTATGCTTTAAAATTTTTAGGATTGGATATTTAATAAAAGTTGTTGATGGTTTGAAACATTGCTAACCCTATTCAAAACAAAGTTGCAGGTAAAATTGAAAGCATGCTTTTAGGATGCGTTGAAAATGTGAAGTAAAATAAAAGGACTTTCTTATAACTTTCAAAGCTTATTATTTAGTCAAATCCTTGCGATATTTGAAAGGACATAGTTTGCTAGATTCGTGAGGATCAGATCTCTCGATTGGTATTCAAAATTAATAAGGTCATCTAAGAGTCAGACACTTGGAAAATTTGGATCTGAAGTCGCTGAAAATCAAGTCGAAAACACAAAATCCTTGATAACTCGAAAACTACAAGTACGATTTGAATGTCCTTTGGCAAGCTGATAGGTCTCAGCAAGCCGCATCGTTTGGCACAGGACTTGTCAGGATCGGCAAGGGGATTCGCGAGATATGGTCTCTTTTTGGTACACAATAAAAGTCCTTATAACTTGGCCGCTTAAAGGAATTTCGTCCTTTTAATTGCACATTCTGTTTTGTCACACTTAGTGCTATCTGTGGGCAAAAGGACATCTTGATAGTCCTTGAATTGACTGAGTTACAGGCGATTTTGTGTTTTTAGACCATTTTTTCTATGCAAACCCCTTGCAAAAATTTGAGGCATAAATTTTGAAAATATCCTGGAAATTCTGGATTGCAAATGGATAGTCCTGTTGCCTGTGAGTACAATAAGCGTGTCCTTTTCAAATTTTGAAGTATACAGAAAGGCGAGAGATAATAAACATAAATTTATTTGAATGATTTTTAAAATATTTTATGTAATTATTATTATTTTTTTTCCTGTTGTATACCGATTTATATTTAATACTCGCCATTTTCCATGTGAAACTCTGAAACAAAAAAATATTCTGAAGTTTACCTATTAAAAAAGACTTGTAAAATAAAAGACAATTTTATAATTTGATTTAATCAGTTTTTAATTTGGAAAACTAAATATTTGTACATTGACCAGAACAATTTGAATATTAATAATATACTAAAAAAAATAAGTAATGTCTAAAATTCCTGCGTTGATTCTCTGAGATGCATGTGAATATATATTAATATTTCTGTGACCGAGCTAATTTCACTTGTAAATCAGCTCGGAAAACAGATTTTTGTTTGTCGCGAGAATCGACGCAGGCGTATAACAAATCTCCATATATAAATATATATATATATTTTTTAAGCGCAGTTTTGTGAAAATGCGTATAACGCTTCCACACATTTTTTATATATCTTTTCATTTTCCTTTTTTTTTTCTTTTCTTTTCATATATTTATTTTTTTTTGGTTGTATATTTTATTTGTGTGCATTTCATTTTGGGGCGTACTTTTTTCGAAGTGCGTAAGACATTTATCCGAAAGTATTTATTTACTTGTTTTTTTTGTACTATTTTACGAACCGCGTACCAAGCATTTAAAATAATTTAAAGTGCTTCGCACGTAGTTCACAAATATTTTACGCAATTCAAAAATATTTATTAAATCTTTTTTTCTTTTCATTACTTTTTTTACTTAAATCGTTTGAGTTGACGATGTATGAAAATTGTGATTGTGAGACTGTATTTTTGAGAGTTTTATGGTGAGTTTTGGAACCCAAAAAAGACGGAGTGTGGGAGGCGTTGTTGTGTTAGGAGAGGAGGCGTGGCAGTGGGTACAACTGAATAAATTTTGAAATTTGTTTTAAGTACAAATAAGTTCAGGAATTTGAACAGAACGGAACAAAACGGATGTGTTAATTTTAAACATTTCAAATATGTTCTCCACTGATCTGTAAAAAGAAAATATAATTATTTAGCAGCTGCTGAAATCTCCAAAACGCTTCTTGACTGAAAAGAGAGTAAAATCTTAAACGATTCTCACTTAAATAGGTTTTTTCGTAGAGTCTTCTAACTACTTCAAAATTTTCAATATGTGATTTTTTTGCGCATGATTTTTAAATTAGTTTTGTTGGCTTTTCTCAACTTTTGCGGCACAGAGAGAAAGAGAAAACTTCAACGGAAAAAAGCAGAATTTATATATTCCCAGTAGAAAAATTAAATGCTGACTGTGATTAAATGGGGAGAACAAAAATGAACGGACACATAAATATGTATGTATGTAGTTTGTTAGTCAATTTGGAGATTCGGAATCGCTTTGAAATCGTTGCTTTTGCATATTTTGAGCGACAAACAAAAAAGTGGAATGCGAAAAACTAAAAACTTTGGTTCCAAGTGATTCCAAGTTTCGGCATTTTTTTTACTGAATTGAATCTGAAAGAAGACCCAGCATAGAAATCGGTTAATAAACTTGCACATAACTTGGCTAACAACTCATTAAACACACTCTATATATAAGAAATCGAATCGCTGAGCGCACAGAGAATTGCAGACGTTCTTGAAACCGTTTTCATTGATGAATTCACCGCGATTTTCAACTGTCACGTGATGTGCACATTTATGCAATATTTGTATTATAATTTCTCATTTTTATAATCATAAGCATTGTATTTTTTTTGCCATTGAGCAAACCAATTGCACGGCAAAAACGTTTGTCGAGCAACAGGTTTGCATATTTTTTTTCTTTTTATTTCTTTTTTTTTTTTTTGCTCATAATTTAAAAATATTCGCACAGCGTTTACGAAACGTTTTTAAAAACGTTTTCGAAAACAATTTCTTGTCATTTTCATGATATATATATTTTTTTTTTTTTGTATTCTTTTCTTTTGCAACAAGTGCACACATCACGTAAAACAGTTAACCATTTATTTATTTATATTTTATTGTTTATCCCAAAAACGACTTGATAATTCTCTGTGTCAATCAACGAAACGTTTCAATATTTAAGTTGAAAACTCACCGCATTGCAGCTAATTTAAAAGACATTTTTACTTCAGATTTCAGCTCTACACTGAAAGCAATTTGTGGTTAGATCGTGTTTGATAATAAAATAAATATAAAATTTTGGAAAAATCACACAATTTGTTAGCGATTTCAAAGCGTTTTGAACAAAAATGCAATGCATTTTTAATGCCAATAATTGAGTCCAATAAATAGATTTTTTGTGTGTTTTGTGATTGAATGGAAATGGAAACTGTTTTTTATTCTGCGGGATAAACTCTCTCACTCTCTCCCTATCTCTCTCTCTCAAGTACCACAATAAGTTTGAGTTTGTTGTTTTCTATTTTCTTCTCTTCTTATAACTTCTGTAATTTTTTCTTATTGAATTTTTTTTATTTTCTTTGCCATATTTTTTTAGGTTCGGGATTATTATTTTCCTGTCATTGATTTTTAAGTATTTTATTCTTTCCTTCGATGCTCTTTATTGTAGTACTGTTCTCCAAATTATATATATTTTATTCTTTTTTTATTTTCATGAAAAAGTATTTGTTATACGCTTGCTTTTTATATTTTCCTGTGAACTTTTCTTCCTTTTATGTTACTGTTTTCGATTCCTGTGTGACATTTTCCTTTGTTTTTTTTTTGTTTCTATATCATTTCTTCATTTATTTAGGTATTTGATTTCAAAACTTATATAGTTTGTACATATTTCAGGGCAGTGGCATTTTCTTTCTTTATATTTCTGATTTCTATAGTCCAGACACTCAAATTTTTATGTATTTAGGTTTTTGAATTATTTTTTTCTATGATATTTTTATTTCCTTTTTGTTTTTTGTTTTAAATTGTGGCATTTTTTCTTATTTTTTTCTGATTTTTAGACTGTAGGCAGTGTTTATTTCTTACTTTAAGCTTTTAATTTCTTTAGCTATTTTTTTTCTTTTTAGAGTTTTGTTTCTTTTTTGTATCATATTTTTTTTCTTTAAAGTTTCATATTCTTGACAAGACAGCAAATATTGTGTTCTTTTAGCTATCTGATTTCTTTTTCTTAGTGCAATTTTTTTTGTATTAAGTGTGTAATATTTTCGTTTAGTTTTCTGTTTTTTTCTTTAGGCAAATTTTATTTCGAACTTATTTAAGAAATTTTGTTCTATAAATTATGTGATTTCTTCGCTTAGCCTTTTGATTTTTTTTATTTTGACATTTTCTTTCTTTCAGTGATTTTTTCTTTTCTTGACAATATTTTGCTTTTCCTTAAGTTTCTGATTTCTACAGTTTCAGTCTTGGATTCTTCTCGTTTTTTTTTGGCTCTTCGAGGTTCTACAAAGTTGACAGTCGACCAGCGACACGGCCGAAAGTAAAATGAAATAAAACTGGGAAAACTTTCAGTTGAAAAATAAAATCCCTGGAAGGAATTCTTTAAAACGGAATTTGTACGGACAGTGTTAATATACTAAAAGTATTTGGATTGAACGATGCCAAATGCGGATGCGGATGCGGATGAGGGAATTCATGGGTGAATATTCATGTGTGACTTCATGGGTGAACTCAGGAGTGAATTCATGGGTGACTTCATGAGTGAATTACGATGACACTTTGTCTTTTTATGGATATTTTATTCATGTGGGAATTTGTAGCTGATTTCATGTGTAAAAAACGATAGCACTTTGTTTTTTTTTTCTTAGGTATTTCATTTATGTGCGACTTCATGAGTGAATTCATGGGTGAATTACGATGAAACTTTGGCTTTTTTTTATAGGTATTTCACATTTGTCAATTTGAACAGTTAGCGGACATTTGTGGCCCACAATAAGGATATATATTTTCATATATAGTTACTAATTTTACTTGAGTCGTACTCGGGATTTATGCCAGTAACCACCGACATGTTACGGAGCCGGGGGGGTGGGGTGAGTGGGCGGTGGATGGGGGGTGGGTGGTTGGTGCAGTGAGTTCCGAGTCTGTAACAGCGAGGAATGTGTGACGAGTCCTCAACTCGATCCAATACTTTTGATACACACTGTAAAGCGTGTCAGTTATTCGGTTATACTTAAAATGGTGTTGTTATGGCGCTTTGATTCGTGCACTGCTTGCTGCACTGCTTTAATTGGCAATGGTTTGTTCTACTGCTGCATTTCGGGCTGTGAGTATGGCCGTCCTTGTCTCGCCGCTCACATTGCAAAGCACTTGCCGAGCGAGACGCAACGATATGTTTCGATATGCCGAAAGAGAGCGAGAGAGGCAAGCGCACACACGCTCTCTCTATCTGCTTCGGTCTGTCTGTCTCTCTCGCATTGATGTGTTGCCACACGCGTACGATAAAAGTATGTAGACGCTTCTTCTCGTTTCTTCTCGTGTGTGGCATCAAAACAATGCCAAAGTTTTCCCTCCATTTTTCGGTTTACAGTGCCACACATTTGTTTTCGTCCCGCTCAGCAAAGTTTTTCCAACACAAGCGTTTTTTTTTTCAATACATATAGACGACGCTCACGCATCTTATCTATGTTTTTATATATATATACAGGGTATGTATATAGTCGGCCATACTCGCGGGAAATGCAAACTTGATTGATCGCAGTCCTCAACACGTTCACTAACGATTCCTCGCAGCACGAATTCTTCAGGGAAATCTTCAGTGGGCAGAAGAATTGCAACAAGAAGTGGCGCCACAAACTGTGGAACCAACACCCACACCAGCACACAACCCACACACACACACACACGCACACACCAACGACACACACACACACACGGCAATTTACATGTCGAGATTACTTTTAATATTTTGAATTTTTCGGATTTATCGGATTAATGAGAAGAATGGAGATGGAAATGAAAATGGAGTTGGAAATGGATTTGGAATTGGCATTGCAATATACAAATACGGACTGAAATTTAAGAAATATTGCAATATTTCTGGAAAATTTAGAAAATATGCAAATATTCACAAATATCTCAACGGACTGTAATGTTGCTCTTCAAAAAAGGGCATGCTTTAAGATATATTGCAATATTTTTTGAATAAAATTTAACAAATATATCAACGGACTGTAATTTTCTGTTTCTTTAAATGATTACACATCATGTGAACATATTAAAAGAATGTAAGGACTCTCTTCTTCTTCGAATAAAAGGCACAATTTAAGAAATATTGCAATATTGTCTGGAAAAATAATATGAAAATATGCATAAATTGAGTAAATATTTCAACGGATTTTAATTCTCTGCTTTAAAAACGTGTAATAATTTCAAATATATTGCAATATTTTGTGGAAACATTTGAAAATATGTTAAAATTTAACAAACATTTCAACGGACGCTAAAATTTCTACAAATAGTTCCACAACAAGTGAAAATATCAAAAGAAACGGATACTTTTGGAAATTTGGAAAAAAACACTTTCAAATTATTTCGCAATACATGTTAAAATATGGAAAGCAAATTTAACAAATATTGTATTAACAATTTAACTAAGAAACGAACTGTTAAACATGAAAAAATTTAAGGATTTTAAGCACTTTTTCGGACAGTAGCTAAGTATGATTTCTAGAAAATTTGGAAATATGCAAAAACTGAATTTATGCACTTAATTTTCGGACGTTTTTAAGAATGTTTTTGGAAATATACAAAAACTAAATGTAGGCACTTATTTTTCGGACATTTTTAAGTAAGTTTTTTTCTTTTTGTTAACTGCACTTATTTCAATAATTTTTGTGAAAAATTGTAGATTTTTCTGGAAACTGAAGCCGTGTCGCTGGTTGAGGAGTTTTGAGCCGACTGTGACCGTAATTGTGTGGCATGCAACATTGTAGACTCCGTTGGGTACCTTTTCCTGTAGTGCTTAGGTAGTTTCAGTTGCCGGTTCAGTTTCAGGTAGACAGGGTGACGAGACATACCCTCTATGAGAAAATAGAGCCTCGATAAGGGTTTCTTTTATTTCTTTGTTCGTTCGTTCTTTCTGCCTGCGTCGACATTTTCTCATGCCACATGTGGCAGCTGCAAATTCCAGTTATTCGGCATGTTGTTAGGTACATATTTAAATATTTCTTGTTTTCTTATCTTTCCCACTGTTCTACGGTTAACTGTCTGCTTTACTTTAATCTTTGCATGCGGCGTCTTTTGCCAATTTTTTTTCTTTCTCATTTTTTGTTTTATTTTATTTTTGCTGCTGGCAATGCCGTCTAAAACTGCGACTTGTTAAAATTGCATTAATTGGCCACATTTCACCATTTAAATGACACATGTTTATTCGATTTCATTAACACAAACATTCTGCATTATTTAAATTTCATTTTTAATTGAAACTCTCTTAAATCAATGCCTTAACTTTAATTTAATGCGTAAAAAGCACTTTGTAGTCCACAAATCTTCTATTGTGTTTACAGCGTTGCCAGCTTGAATTATTTGCTACTCGCTTATCACAAAAGAACACTTGCCTGCAAAACCAAACCATAGGTGGCGTTTTAAAGTTGCGCAAACAGACAAGAGCTGGCGCCACAGTTTTATTTTTGGGAAAACGTTTGGCAACAGTGCTGCTCTTAAAAACTACATTAAAGTTTTTTTTGGCACTTGCTCTTAGTTAGCGACTGGTTAAGTTGCATGACATTTTTGTTTGCATTTTGTCGAATTACAAGTTTAATTTTGCAGCTACAACTTTAGGCGGCGATCGTGCGCAGTGGACATTAAACACAGCTCTTTAGAATTGCCAACTGCCGCAAAGCACACTCACGCAAGGTGTGGCAACGCTGACGTGACAAGCAGTGTTTGCTGTGCAGCCCTAGTTTTTTGCAAACTGCGCGAAATTCAATTAATTTAACGAACTTTAAACGCTTAGCGCTAAATATTAATAATAAATTTAAATAATACAAAAATGTAAAATTAACTTGCGGATTTTTAACAAGATTATATGTACACATAAGTAAATAACAATTACTAATATTTAATTAATAAAAAAAGTAAATAAATGAAATAAATGACATTCTAATCAATTAAAAATAAAAAGTACATTAGATTGACTTGCTGCTTATTGACACTACGCATAAATAAATTATAATAACAATAAATAAATTGATTATAGCTGCCATTTAAATAAATCAACAATAAAATATGTATAAAATTAAAAATAATATCATGAACATGTTTACATAAATAAAAACGAGCGCATAAAATTAAAATAAAACTAAATAAATTGAATAAATAAAATTAAATAAATTTTAAACAATCTATCAATTTAAAACCAACTCGCAAAATTAACACTAATTTGATAAATATATTAACAAAAATAAAACATAAAACACTCGAACAATAAACAAGAGCATGAAATAAATTTAAATAAAATGCATTAAATAAACAAATAAATTTAAAAACATATCAATCAATTGGTTTAGTAAATAAATCAGCTTAAATTGGAGATTTTATGCATTTAGATCATGATCGAAGGCAGCATTCCGATAACTGCCTTCTGCAGCGATTTGAACGTGCTTCTTCTGATCCTTGTTCATAGTGAGCTCATCCAGGAAACTCTTTTCGGGATTCTCCGGCATATTCGTGTACTTGTAGTTGCGTGCAAGAAGCAGAAAGATCAGCAAATTGATCAACATCAAGGCGGCAAAGAGTGCAAATTCCGCTGACTGGGAACCCACAAACTTCAACTCGGCTATAACCACCACAATCATGTTGCCAATTGCCACCGATAGCAGCCAACAGGCCTGCAGTACCGCCTTCATGCTGACCGGTGCCTGGGTGAAGGAGAACTCCAGACCCGTCACCGAAAACATTATCTCCGCCGCCGTCATTATCACAATTTGCGGCAGTTGCCACAGAATCGACAGCGAGGTCGGTGGCACCACCATCAACATGTTGTATTGCTGGGAATTATATAAGTAATTATAAATGAAATAAAACAGATTACAAAAGAAATCATATAAGAAATTATACAAGAAATTACAAAAGAAATTTTATAAGGTATGGGAAATGATGCTAGAAAATGTATAGGAAATAAAAAACTATTTAAGAAATAAAAAATATAACAAAAGATATGATATAAGAAATTATACAAGAAATTACAAAAGAAATTATATAAAGTATAGGAAATAATGTAAGAAAATGTTTAGGAAATTTTATAAGAAATTATATAAAAAACTATTTAAGAAATAAAGAATAATACAAAAATAATAATAATAAAAATTTAAAAAGAAATGATATAAGAAATTATACAAGAAATTACAAAAGAAAATAATATAAAGTATAGGAAATAATGTAAGAAAATGTTTAGGAAATTTTATAAGAAATTATATAAAAAACTATTTAAGAAATAAAAAATATTACAAAAGAAATTATAAACGAAATTACAAAAGAAATCAAATAAGAAATAATATTAGAAATTATAAAAGAAATTATATAAGGTATAGGAAATGATGTAAGAAAATATATAGGAAATTTTATAAGAAATTATATAAAAAATATTACAAAAGAATTTACAAAACAAATGATATAAGAAATAATAAAAGAAAATATAACAAATTATGTATGTTGTGTACAAATTTTAAGGTCGCACGTCTAACGTACAATGCACAGTCAGTCAGTAAGGTCAAAGAGTTTAATGTATATAGATTGTGCAACAAATGCTATTAGAAATTATAAAAAAATTTAAAAAAAGGGGGGACCCTTAGCATTAAGCCCAAGATCTAGAGACAAATCCTTTTTTTTTTACCTAATTAAATTTAAATGCAGAATAAATTGAGGTGCCAAATCATTTTCAAAATGACATTCCGATTGAAAATCGGTTTAGTTATGACAAAGTTATGCAAGTTTTAAGTTGGTCGGACTGCAACTTTACAAGTCGAAATCTTTGTCCAATTTCCCATGATTTTTTACAAGAAAATGAAATGTCTCGAAATCAAGTTTTAAGTGTTGATTTATACTAATAATAATTAAAAGTGAAAACTTGAGATGTAATTTTTGAATTTTCAAAATTCCAAAGGGGGGACCCTTAGCATCAAACCCAAGATCTTCAGGAAAATAATTTTTTTTTCTAAACTAATTATCTTTAAATGCAGAATGAATTAAGAGGCCAAATCATTTTCAAAATGACATTCCGTTTGAAAATCGGTTGAGTTTTGACAAAGTTATGACAGTTTGAAGTTGGGTACAAACGTTGTATTTTTCGCTTCTTGAAAAATAATTTATATCGGTTGCGGCTCTACAAATTAAACGGTTAGTTTCAGCAAACGGTTTCCGGTACCAATTCCGGTATTATGTCAATTTTGCAGAGTTATTTCCCAAAATTTCTAGACTTACGTAGCCATCGTGAGCATTTCCCTGCACCAAGAGACTGTAGAGTCCTCCGTTCCTGGTCTCAAAGCTGGCAGCCCGCTTTCCATTGATGTTCAGCTCGCCATAGCCGAGGGCAACTTCGTGGATTGCCGATAGATTGCTGCCGTCTAGCGTAATACCAGGGATACCCGAAACAGGTGCCTTCAGCAGAATGGGACCCTCGTTTAGTGGAGTATTGAGCAGAGTACGAATCAGAGGAGCACTGTTGGCATGATGAACTGAATTCAGACCATCGCTGAACTCCAGCAGTGAATCCTGGGCCAGAAAGTAACTGACCGATTTGCCGGGCTGCAAGTGAATTCTTCCCTGGATGTTGGAACACTTACTGGACTCTGATTTGGCGCTGAATTCAAACTGCTTGGGCTGTGGCACGTGTAGGGTTAAATTCGACCACATGCCCAATGGTTCAATGAACTGCTTATGCGCTGAGTTATTGAATTCACCACTGAATTCACCAGTGAAAACATACCGACATGGCATGCCATTGTAAAGACGCAAATGTGCGATTTCCGTGGACTCTGGCAACGCTGCGGGCTCCAACTGCTCCAGTCGCATTTCCACAACTGCCGACAGAAAGAATCCCACGGCGGCAAGAAGAAGACCAATCGTCAGTTTCTGCAGCGGACGTCGAATGCCGATCTTTGAGAGCAGCGGATAAATGACGTAATCGAAGAGCGGAATAAAGGCGAGAATCAGCAGCGGATTAATGACCTGCATCTGATCCGGTTTTATCTCGTATCCACCCCAAATGTTGCCATTCATGTGCGTCGCCTGAAATTTACAGAGACAGTGATTAATTTTCATTAATTTTCTAAAAATATTTCAAAAATGACCTAAAATATCAAAAATATTTGCAAAGTTCAAAAATACAAAAAAAATTTAGCATCTATTAAAGATAGTAAAATGTATACAAATTTCAAAAATTTTAAAAATTTTGTATAAAGTTTGTATGAAGCCTGAAATTGGAGTGATAGTGACAGAAGCCCAATTAACTAATTTTCTAAAAATATTTCAAAAATGACCTAAAGTATCAAAAATGTTAAGAATTGTAAAAAATGTTTGGTAATATTAAAAATATTTGCAAAGCTCAAATATATAAAATGTCAAAAATACAAAAAAATGTTAGCATCTATTAAAATTCGTAAAATGTATACAAATTTCAAAAATTTAATATTGAAAGTATTTGCAAAGTTCAAAAATACAAAAAAAATTTTAGCATCTGTTAAAGATAGTAAAATGTATACAAATTTCAAAAAATTTAAAGCCTGAAATTGGAGTGATAGTGACAGAAGCCCAATTAACTAATTTTCTAAAAATATTTCAAAAATGACCTAAAGTATCAAAAATGTTAAGAATTGTAAAAAATGTTCGGTAATACTAAAAATATTTGCAAAGTTCAAATATACAAAAAAATTTTAGCATCTGTTATTAAAGATAGAAAAATGTATACAAGTTTCAAAAATTTTAAAAATTTTGTATAAAGTTTGTATAAAGCCTGAAATTGACAGAGACAGTGACAGGCGCCCAATTCATTAATTTTCTTAAAATACTTCAAAAATGACCTAAAATATTAAAAATGTTAAGAATTGTTAACAATGTTTGGTAATATTAAAAATATTTGCAAAGTTCAAATATATAAAATGTCAAAAATAAAAAAAAATTTTAGCATCTGTTAAAATTCATAAAATGTATACAAATTTAAAAAATTTCAAAAACTTTGTATAAAGTTTTAAAATGTTTAAAATTGTTGAAAATATCACTGCGGACGGCAGTTCGCGCTAGTGACGAAAGCTGCACGAAATATGCAAAAGGCGACTAGCAATATATACAACTAATATTGCAAATTTGCTAAAAAAAATAATACTTGAGCTATAAACTCGAATTCTTACAGCCAATTGACGGGAACATCCGGAAACAACGATCAAGACAAAGGCGTCACTTGGAACTCGTTTCAGGGATTTAATTATTGATGATTCGGCACAAAAAGTGAATTCCAAGTCTTAAAAGCAGTTTCATTAAAATATGCAATTTTTTTTTAGAGAGTTTAAATAAAAACTATTGTCATTCTCAGTATATCTCTCACTTTTTCTTATCATTTATGCCTGCATTATATCTCCCTTTTTCTACGTCTCTACACAGAAAAATAAGAACAAATTCTAAAATTAAAAACATTCATCTTAAATACTTTTTTCTTAAAATAAGATTGTTTTAAGACCAAATTACTAAAACTAAGATTATTAATCTAAAAAATCTTAAAATCTTAATATACGACTAAAAATCTTAAATTGTTAGGAAAGTATAAATAAAATTATAATTATAAAAAATATGTTTTATCTATTTTATTTTTTGATTTTAATTTGAAGAGCATTTATTCTTAAAGTAAGAACATGGTCTTATTTAAAATGTTCTTAAAATCAAGATGTGTTCTCTTAATTTAAGAATTTTATGCTCTCGACACATTTTTTAGACCAAAAATCTTAGTTCTGAGACCAAAATATTGATTTTAGAACCTTTTTTTTATTAGTGTATCTCCGTTTCTCTTTTCTCTTTTCTCATTTCTCATTTCTCGATTTTTTTTTGCCACTCTCTCTGGTTTTATTATTTTGCCTCCCTCTCATTGCTCTCTCACTCAATAAATAACTTGATCTTTTTTCTTTGTTTTTTTTTTATAAATTTTTAAAATTTTATATAGCTTAAATTGTTAAGAAATTTTGAAATTGTTAAAAATATACACAATATTTAAAATATGTTAAGATATTCAAAAATGTTTTAAATGTGAAAAATGTTTGAAATGTGAAAAATGTTTGAAATGTGAAAAATGTTTGAAATGTGAAAAATGTTACATTCAAATTTCAACATTTTTAAGCATTTTTGAACATTTATTTGGAGTTTAGAGAGCTACCTGAAATGTCCAGCGGGATCCCTGCTGATCGGAGAGTGCCCAGAAGACGGGGAATGGCAAGTAGAGCACGAGAATCTTCACCAGACACTTGGTCTCATCCACCATCTGCTGTCCGACGACAGGTGTCGCATAATCCAGAAAGTGATTCATTGGTTTCTCTTTGCGATTCTGTCGCCATCCTTTGTACGCATTCGTGATGCATTGAGAGACGCCGAAGATCATATTTCCCGCTGGCGGTTGCATTCGATAGCGCCCTCTGCCGGCCACAAAGATCAGCATGGAGACGACCATGAGCACGGCTGGAACTCCAAAGGCCAACGAGTAACAATCGTCATCGCCAAAACAATGGACATCGGCACGAAGAATCGGTGTCACCGTCGTCGAGATCATCGATCCCGCATTGATCGCAAAGTAGAACAGCGAAAAGAACTTGGCCAACTCCAGACTCTGCTCCGGCAGCTGAAACTGATCCCCGCCAAAGGCAGCGACACAGGGTTTTATCCCTCCTGTACCCACTGCTATAAAGATCAGTCCTACAATGGTCACCAACCTATCAGAAATAAGCAGTTAATATAAATAAAAAATTACTATTAGTATACGTATTAAATTAAAATATCACTTCAAATCATTTATCGAATAATTATTGTTCAGCAAAAACACAAAAGTGCCTAAGAAATAACAACTTGATTAACACTTATTAAAGTAGACTACAAAAGTCTTCAGTTTGTCATTCATTTTGTATGTAATTTTTTAATTGCTTTATAATTATACAATCAAAATTTAATTTTACTATTTTAAGCAATAAAATTTACATAAAATATAAGATTTATATTTTAAAATGTATGATAATTATGGTCTGGGACGAAAAAACACTTCGAAACTATCATCTAAAAACAGGTAGTGGAAAAAAATTTAGAAAAATTCTTTTTGCTTGAGCAATGATAGAAAAAATAGAAAACAGAATTAAATATAAAATTTATGTGTTCGAAATAAAAGTTATTTGTCAGTTATATTTTTTAATATATACATTTTTATGAATTCATTTGAAACTACAAAAATAAAAAATGTACTGCATACTTTTTGGCGTTGCTACAAAACTTAAAACAGCCATAATTAGCTCTTTTTTTAACCAATCTTGATGAAATTTAGCCGCATAATGGATAAAAATAAAAGTAAACGTTAACTAACCAAGAGAGTTTACTATCTTTAAAAATGTGGGTATGGTGCAGCTTTAAAAAACAGGGTGTGGCAAGTTTTTGATCCCACTGTAATGTTCGTGGGCTTTATAGCAGTCTGTGTGCCAAATTTAGTGGCTCTAGCTCTTACAGTTTTTGAGAGTGTCTTGTACTTTGCAGGCACAGTGCCTGAGAATTGATTTCGTATCTAGATTCACTCACTTAACAGGCATTGCATTGATGGGAACTGCGCCAATCGCCACGATTAATGCTCCCAAGCTGTAGACGATCGATAGATATAATATCGTCTTGTATTTGCCGAGCCAACCATCGGCAATTAAAGCGCCGAGCAGTGGAAAAATGTAGACCAACATTGTGAATATGTGAAATAATACCGTCGATGTCTCTTCATTGTAGCCCAGTTTGTGGGTGAGATACAGAACCAGAATGGCTAAAAACAATTAAGAGATATATAAGTAAAAAGAAAAGGTATTTGAATTTGGTGAACTACTCGTACTCACCTCGCATGCCATAGTAGTTGAAACGCTCGCAGAACTCATTGCTAATGATAAAGGCCACACTTCTGGGATATTCTGGAAACTGTTAAAGAAGTAAAGATTTCAAAATATACATTAAAATAAAACATTTTTTTTTTAATTTAAATTAATTTACTTAATTTCGTTAAAAAAAATATTTTTCCTCTTGATCTTGGTTTTGATTT
The DNA here is from genome assembly GCF_004354385.1 of Drosophila innubila. Taxonomy (NCBI): domain Eukaryota; kingdom Metazoa; phylum Arthropoda; class Insecta; order Diptera; family Drosophilidae; genus Drosophila; species Drosophila innubila. The sequence continues at coordinate 1,524,733 of NC_047626.1, forward strand.
TCAATGCTAAGGGTCCCCCCTTTGAAATTTTGAAAATTTTAAATTTTAAATCTCAAGTTTTTACTTTTAATTAACTTCTTATAACGTAATTAGTATAGAACAACACTTTAAAACTGATTCTGAGACATTTTATTTTCTTGTAAAAAATCATGTCAAATCGGACAAAAATTTTGACTTGTAAACTTGCTAAGTCCACAGTCTGACCAACTTCAAACTTGCATAACTTTGTCAAAACTGAACCGATTTTCAAATGGAATGTCATTTTGATCATGAATTGGCCTCTATATTCATTCTACATTCAAATTTAATTAATTTTGTAAAAAAAGTTATTTCCCTCAAGATCTTGGGTTCCATGCTAAGGGTCCCCCCTTTGAAATTTTGGAAATTGAAAATTTTAAATCTCAAGTTTTCACTTTTAATCAACTGCTTATATCGTAATTAGTATAAAACAACTCTTTAAAACTGATTCTGAGACCTTTCATTTTCTTGTAAAAATTCATGTCAAATTGAACAACAATTTTGACTTGTAAAGTGGTTAGGTCAAAGGTCAGACCAACTTCAAACTTGCATAACTTTGTCAAAACTGGACCGATTTTCAAATGGAATGTCATTTTGATCATGATTCGGCCTGTATATTCATTCTGCATTCAAATTTGATTAATTTTGTAAAAAAAGTTATTTCCCTCAAGATCTTGGGTTCCATGCTAAGGGTCCCCCCTTTGAAATTTTGAAAATTGAAAATTTTAAATCTAAAGTTTTCACTTTTAATCGACTCCTTATATCGTAATTATTATAAAACAACACTTTAAAACTGATTCTGAGACCTTTCATATTTATGTAAAAAATCATGTCAAATTGAGTAATAATTTTGACTTGTAAAGTGGTTAGGTCAAAGGTCAGACCAACTTTAAACTGTCATAACTTTGTCAAAACTGAACCGATTTTCAAATGGAATGTCATTTTGATCATGAATTGGCCTCTATATTCATTCTACATTCAAATTTAATTAATTTTGTAAAAAAAGTTATTTCCCTCAAGATCTTGGGTTCCATGCTAAGGGTCCCCCCTTTGAAATTTTGGAAATTGAAAATTTTAAATCTCAAGTTTTCACTTTTAATCAACTGCTTATATCGTAATTAGTATAAAACAACTCTTTAAAACTGATTCTGAGACCTTTCATTTTCTTGTAAAAAATCATGTCAAATTGAATAATAATTTTGCATTGTTAAGTTGATAGGTTGAAGTAGGAACAATGCCAATGAATAAGAAATCATTAAAAATATGCTGGGTATCTGCAAGTCGTTAACTCTCGAAGAGAACTGGTTTAATTGATATAAAATTTATAACGCATTGTTGAACAGTCATTATCAATGATTTAAATGAGAAAGTGTCGTATCATTTACCCAAATGACTTGCCAAATTTCTTGACCACTTACAGACGGGTGTAAATGTGTGTGTGTGTGATAAATAAATAACTGCAGACAGACCTCATATTTAGTTATCTTTATTTCCGTAAGCGTCGTCATCTCATTATCAAAGCAAAGCTAATTACATTTTTCAAAAATATAAATAAATTATAAACAGTGATATCTCTCTCTCTCTCTTCCTATATATACCTCCTCTCTTTTATTTCTATGGTAATAAGTATATGCAGCTGCAGCTAAATAAGTTATAAAAAATGTACTTGAAAATTGTATACTAATTATACCCTAGAGTGCATAAATGGGGTATTATAAAATATAGTATATATAAATAAATTATTTTATTTAAAAAAAAAAAAGTTCACTAGAAGTTAACAAATATATAAAAGATATGATATATATGTGAATTAAAAAATTAGTTAATAAATTTACAGGGTATTTCGCAGTACACAACATTAGTATTCAGTTGAGTGTCTTTGCACTTGCACAGTTACGAGTACAAATAACGAATATAAATATATATATAATTGTATTTGTATGTAGATTCTCTGGCGACTCTGACCTAGTGTTTGGTTGTGTATTTTGCTGTCTGCCTTTGACGATTTCATTTGTATACCCTGCAACTGCTGTGGCCTAAAAAGGGGTAGTATGTGTGAGCGCAAATTAATACTTAAAAAAAACTTAATAACTATGTATAAGTATTAATCGCAAAATAACTTTAACCAACTTAAAAACACGCATTGCAAATTGGTTTTAAAATAAATCTGAAAAATATAATATTTTACGGAAAAATGCTAAAATTTAAGAAATACTATAATTACTTTCTTTTTCCTGTTATCAGCATTTATTTATTTACAATTTTTGAACCTAAAATTAATGTTATCTCCTACCGTTGATTTGAATTTAAATAAGAGGAAGTAATGCAATAATCATTAAGTTTATATTTTTATTTAAAAAATTAACTCCTATTTTTAATTCCTGTTATATTTTTGCTGTATATAAAGACTTCTTATACAAAGCAAAAAACACCAGAAAAATACATAAATACAAAAAATATTCTAAAATTCATATAATAAAATGAATATAATAAATTTATATTCATAAAACAAATAGTTTTTTTTTCTTTCATTTTTTATAATAAAATGAAATTGAAATAAAAACTTAAACTTAACATGACAAAAAAAAAAACAGACACAAAAAAAGAAAACCATACTGAAATTCATTTAAAATATTTTTTTGGTATTTTTTAAACAATTTGAGTTTTCCATTTTATATAATAAAAACTAAAAAAAATTATATTTATATAAAATCTCTAAATTTTTATGTCAAAAAATACAAAAAAAAAAATAACATAGATTAAAAAAATACTGAAATGCATTTTTAATATTTTTTTTGGAATAAATTATGTGATTGCAATCAAATTTGATTGATAACTATTTTAGCTCTAATTAGTTGAGTTATATCAAAACTAATTGCAGGGTATTTCGCCGTCGAGCAGCGTTCACACTTGTTGCTTTAAGTATTCGCTTTCAATTGTAGTTTTGATATTTTGGAGTGCTGTTGTTGTTGTTGGTATATGTCTATTAACCAAGGTTAACCATAAACGGGTTTCAAGCTGCAGCTCTTAACCAAAATAAAAAACATTAAAATAAAAACGTTAGACAAATGGCGAATTCTGCACACGCAATGGTTAAAGCCAAAACAGTCTACAACCAAAACATACAATAATATCTGTATAAACATATATGTAATCTATGTATATACCTCCCACCTCTTCACTTCTTTCGTCTCCCTTCTCACCTTTGAACGTGACACGATCATTTGCGAAAATTGGATTTTCCAATTGGAATGTTTCTATTTACAATTCGAATACTCGAATAAAAGACAATGAATTGATCGCGTGTAGCGCGAAGAAACCAATTGACAATTGAGAATTGAAGAATTGGAGAAGCTTCGATCAGACTGTTTATTATCCAGACTTATAGACACACACATTTTCGCCGACTTTTATTTGCTCTGGGCAAATACAGACAACAATAACGAGAAACAAACTTAAGTAAACGTTCTCAAAGAGTTAGGAAAGATCCACATGTTTATCGGGCGAACAATCGATCAAAGTACAGGTAAAATCCACAAAGTGCAACACAAAATGTATAAATAAATTTGTGTTCGATTTTCAAAATATATTTTATTATTTAGCTCAAATAACTCAAATTTTTCTAAATATATTTAAAAAAAAAAAATAAGTAACTGTAAATTTTTATTAAAATATTATAGCAAATTTTTCTATTTTCAATTATTTTATTTAAAAATATATTAAATTAATTTTTTTATGAATTTTTTAGACGAATATTCTTAGTTTTCAAAACTGAAATCTTAACTTTAGTCTTAAAAATGCGTCGAAAACTAAAAGTTTTTAGAGTAATTTTATTTTCTCGTAAAATTTTTTATAATTTTTATCAGTGTACTCCCATTGCATATAACATAATTATTTCCCAGTATTTTCAAGCGCAATAACTGACCTAACAATCTAAACTGCGGCAATTTGTCACAACAACGATAAGAACATATAAATATAATAATAATTTTACATTTGTGGAGCAACAAGTGAATCAAACTTGATTTGTGCATATTAAATTAAGTATTTCCAAGAATTTATCTGCATCAAGCAACCTCAACAATAGAGGTATGTATATATATATGTATATATATAGACAATTTATACAGTTTTCCCACAGTTGTGGGAACAATGCACTGATGATGATTTCCAATTGCAATTGTAGTATGCAAATCTATTTATAACAACTAAGAGCGGCTACAGTCGAACGGCTCGACTGTTAGATGCCCAGTAATTGGAACCATGTATTCAATATAAATGGAATAGAAAATAATTATAATAAAATAAAGAAAATAATTTTAAAAAACTAAAGTTAATAATAACTCAAATAAATGAAATTTAAAAATAAATTAATTATAAAAAGAAAAAAAAACTTGTCTGGATTCGAACTCGGGCTCGCCGAATCACAAAGAAGAGCTTCATCAGCTGTACCACCAATCACACTATTAGATTGCTGCTAAAATACAATTAAAAAGTTTTGTATTTGGTATTTTTTTTTTTTAATTTCACAATATATGAATTTCACAATTTGAAAACAAAAGGCATCTGAGAATTGTGTAGCTCTTATAATTGAAGAGTCTGAAATTTAGTTGTTTCTTCAAAGAGACAAAGCTGGTCACAAATCAATTAACCTGTGTACACTTTAGTTACTGGGCTGAAAACAAGTATACTTATGTATGTAAAAGTGTGAGTGTCACAGAAAACATTGAAACTGTGACGTCACATTGTTTGAATTTTGTCAGTTTGTTGTTTTTCCAGCTCTTTCTTACCCCACTGACTGATAAATTGTGGAACCTATGGATTATGTGGAATGCATAACTGATGATTTAACCGTGAGATCGAAAGCTGCTGCAACTAATTACTAATTACCGGAGGTTGAGACTAAAACTGAGACTGAATTTGAGAGTGGGTCGGTGAGGCGCATCATAATGTATATATGTAGTATATTATAGTACATAGATATTCCAGTAAAATACCCAGAAAATTGTGTAGGTCAGGTCATCGTAGCAGTCCATTTTTTTACACTTTCACAATATAATATTACGAGAAACTTTCAATTATTTTGAAACAAAAAATTGTTTTTTTTTTTTGGGGTTTTGTTCATTTTTTTTTTCTATTTTAGTTTAAAAAATTAAAAATAAAAAACCTCTGTCAACATAATTATTTGAGGAAACTCTTAAGAATGCATCATCTACAATAAGTATGTAATTATGTGTCCGTATAATTACTGCGAGTGCTGTAAACTCGTACTTTCTAAATTGACATCCGAAAGTGACAATAAAGAGACGTCGCACTTTTCGTATCTTCTTTATCTTCTTTCTCCTCTTCCTCATTATCTGCTGTTTTTGACGATTTTGTTGCCTTTTTAAGTTTAGGGCACATCCAAAGAAAATTAAAATATTAAAAAAAAAAATTATGTGGGTACAGTTAGTCAAGAAATTCTTTTGCAAAAATAATGCGGAAATTGAGGCTAGCGTCTGTTGTTTAATTTTAACTACTTAAAAAACAAAACAAATGTCAATGTTTTCTTTAATTTTGTCAAAAAAGTAACTTCAAATTAATTTCAACCAATTTTATATTATTTCAAAAATAAAAATCAATTGTCAATATTCCTTTTTTTTGTCAAAATAGTAACTTGACATACTGTAAGTATATGTATGATATATTTTAACTTTTTATTTATTATTTGAAACAAGAACACATGTTTTCTCGTCAAAATACTTACTTGACATATAGTTCATAAAAGTATGATAAATTTCATATATTCTTAAACTATTTTTAAATTAATAAATGTCAATATAAGTATTATTTTTATTTGACAAAATAGTTAATTGACGTACTGTACGTTTTTATATAAATTATCTTTAAAATAACAAATGTCCATATTTCACCTTTTTTTTTTTTTTTGCTAAAATAGTTACTTGACATACTGTTGGAATATTTTATGATTAATTGCAACTATTTTTTAAATATCTTTATAATAACAAATGTCATTTTTTAATTATCTTTAAAATAACAAATGTCCATATTTCACTTATTTTTTTGACATACTGTTTGAATATTTTATGAAAAATTGCAACTACATATTTTTTAATTGTTTTTTAAATCACAAATGTCAATACTTGTTTTATTTCAATGCTCTGTCAAAATAGTTACTTGGCATACTGTAATACATGTACGTATGTATGTGTGTGTGTGTGTGTGTGTGTGCAATTGGTTAGCTACCATTTAAGGTAACGGTAAATAAAGCTCACCTCCAACTGTTGCTGTCTCTGTTGCTCCGCTTGCTGCTTGTCAACTGTTAATGTTGTTGTTGGCATCTCCTTTAATTTGCCATTGGCTTCAAAATCGTTAGTTCTCATTGTTGTTGTTGTTGCTGTTGTTTTTGTTGTTGTTGGTGCTCAACAATAAAATGCAATGCACATAACAGAGGTAAAAAATGTGAAAGAGACACAAAATGCGCGTAAAATACAAAACGGAATACAGAAAATAAAACAAGCAAATAAAACGCGACTCTCAAGTTCATATTATTTGTAAATTTTATTTTTATTTATTATATTTTCTGGTATTTAATGAGCTGCCAAAAAACGCACGCGCGTGTTGCAATTTGTTTACAATAAAAAAACATAAAAAAAAGAGGATGATGAAGACGGGGGAAGAGAAACGTCCGTCACGTTTACACTGCAATCACCGGAGAACAAATGAACTTTAATTCTTGCTTAAGCTGCGCTTAAAAACCAAAACTCAAATCAAATGCAAAGACAATTGCAAGAACAACAATTAGGCAGCGTCGGCGTCGGCGTCGACAGCGCTGCAGTTAACCCAAATTATAAGAGAGAACAATTAAAAGAGCGTCAATTCGTTGAGTGATAATTTTCGATATACAACATGCACAGCGGGCAAGTGGGGAAAGGGAGACAGCGATGCTGTTGTATCAATTAACAGAGATTAGTGCAGTCAACGCTCTTACCGCCTGCGCTCGCTCTCTCTCAAGCTGAAAATCTTACGCTCTCTCTCGCTGTCAAGCTGTGCAGTGCAGCTTAGGCAGCGCAGTCGCAGTCGCTGTTGCGACTGTTGCGTCGCAGCGACTTCTTCTTTAATTCGACCGCGCGCTTTTTGACTGTCAAGTTCAATGCTGATAAAAGCTGCTTATGTGTGTATGTGTGTGTGCGTGGGTGTGTATTGTTGTATTTATTCTTATCCATTTGCTATTGTGAATGGGGGTGAGGGTGTTGTAACTAATCATTAGTTACTTATGCATGCAGTCACTATAACTACACTTAAAAAAATGTTCTTTATATACATTATCGTACAAATATAAATCTTTTGCAATTGTTTTGATAACAAATATAAAAAATGTATACATAAGAATAAACCAGTATTCTAATCTTAATCTTAGTTTTAATTGTTTTAATAAATAAAAGTTGCAATTTGATTTATTTTCCATAATCTTATTTATTATCAAGGTATCAAAATATAAGATTCATTTATTAATTTATCCAATTAAAATCATACTTATGAAATAAATGTTATTTTGAATAAGAGTTTATTTTATGTTTTTTAAGAAATCGTAACAAATTCGTGATTTCAATTATTCAATAATTATAACAAACAAAAGCTGAAATATAATAATTGTCTCATAATATACATGAATTTGAAACTCAAAAAATAATATTTTTATAATTAAAAAAATTATCATTGTAAAAGAAAAACATGCTATTTTATCAGTGTAGATTGCTACTTACATATGCATTTATATGAATGGACTTTAAAAAAAAATGAAATTCTTACCTCCAATCGCTCCAAGGATTCTTTGCTGTTAATAGAATCAGATTGCAACTCTTCCATAATTTCCAACCAATCCAGCATTGTTTCCAGTATAAACTTTAAAGATGCAAACTTTTCGATACATTGAAAAAGCTGTGTATCTACAAGTATAATTATTATTATTGTTGTCAAAATTTGACAGCAAACTCTTGGTTAGTAGTGTTCCAATAATCAGGAATCGTAATTGTTAAAATTAATTTTGGTATAATATCAAAATTTAAAAAAAATTTATATAATTTTATTAATAATTCAAATTATTTTCAAATTAGTCAATTTGTTAAAAAATTAAAATTATAAGTTTATGGTGTTTCCTAGAAGACCCATCTTAAATTAGGAAATATAAGATTTTTTCCATTACTAATAATAATTTCAGGTCTTGAAGTTTTGAAACTCATTTTAGGCAGTATAGGCACATTGACTATAGTTTCCTATAATAATCCATATAATTTTAATTCATATAAAATTTATTTCTTAATTTAAATAAATTTTTCTAATTTTATTTAATTTAATTTTAAAATGAATGGTCCTGTGAGGAATTCTTTCATTACCTTTGTATCTTTTATCATTTTTTTACAATTTCCAATCATAATTCATGGTATTAAATTTATTTAAATCTTTTTTATTTTGTAGTTTAAGTCAATATTTTAATGTAATTTATTAATTACTGCTCCTTTCAATGACGAGTCATTTTTTCATCACTTCTGTTTCTTTTATAGTTCTATTGAAAATGGTATTAAGAGTAGAGTACAAATTGGACTTGGCTAATCTCTTGACGAGCATATTAAGCACATATTGACTTCGATTCCCATTCCGATTCCGATCTAATCTATCGATGTTTGTCAGCTGACAGAACCTTTTGACTTCGCAACTAAAAATGGCGCGTGCTATATTTCCACCCTTTCAAGTGGACAGCTAATAAAAGCTCAAGACTTATCAAAGCTATTACTGGAAAAAAGTATTACTCAAATGAAATGTACATAAATACATACATATATATATACATATATGTGGTCCCAATCGTAGGTCCAGCATTGTGCTTCTTTGAAAACGATCAACATCTTGATGTCGCAAGGGAATCTAAATATAAAACCTGTTTATCGAACACTGACCGCTAAATTCAGATTGTGCAATTATCAGTTGGTTGACCTAATAAATAAAATGCATATGATTAATATCAAATATTGGAAATGATTGATGTGAGCAAATACGATAAAAATTAAAAATTTACATTTTTAAATAACATAACAAAAGTAAGGAAAATAAACATTGTTATAAATTAATTATTTTGGACTCCTAACTGTAGGTATTATTAATATTATTAATATCATGTTTAAATTTATATGATTAATATAAAATATTGAATATAATTGATTTGAGGAAATACGATAAACATTTTGCGTAATTTTGTTTATACATAAAAAAATTTAAATTGAATAAAAATTACTCCAAAAGACTTAAAATTTAAATTACAAAACAATATTTATAAATGTATTATGTCAGAGTCTTAACTGTGGGCATTATAAATATTATTATATTAATAATATTACTAAAAACAGTTGGTAAAAATTAAAGTAAAATTAAAAAAAATTGTCTTCAAATTAATATTCAATAATTCAAGCTGAAATGATAAAAAAGGGGAAATTCAAAATATTATTAAATGATTCAACATTTATTGTTGAACTATTACGTTTGAATTTTTTTTTTAATATTTTCTTAAATAAAACAAATAAAGTTTTAAAAGTACATGCAACATGAAAATTAAGTCGACATTTTTATAACACATATTTTGTTATGGATAATTATGTATTGTTATTATTTTTAAGGCTTTTTTATTTTAAAACATTTTTTTATGTCTTCATATTATTTTTATTATTATAGTATAGTATCTTAAATACAAAGTAAAATTTTTAAATTCCACTAAAATTGAAAATTAAGTGCTCTTTTTTATAAAATAAATATTGTTTTAAATAAATAAGTATAGCTCTTATTAATATTGAAATTATTATGTTTTTGTGCTAGTTTATATTTAAAATTTGTATTTATTTTCTTTATTTTAATTTAAAATATCACTGTGAAGAAAAACGGGCAACACTTTTGAATATATGAATATGTAAATTGCAGTTAAATGTTAATATTATTTTCTATTATTGATAATGCAGTAAAACATTTACTAGACTCGAATAATCTGGAAAGAAACAGGAAAACACACATCAAAATAGTAATGGAATATTTGCAAACAAAGCAAAGATTATATAAATTTATTCTCGAATCAATTGAATCATTGTAAAGTCCCCGACAAAGGGATTATAGTGTTCAGTGTTGCAAGATCTGTTCAGTCAATGACTAAGTCCAAGTGTTTATTAGCTAGACAATGCGATTACTAGAGAAATAAAGAAATCTATATACTTAGTACTGAGTTCTAAGTACTTTAGAGTGTTGCCAAAGCACTCTAGTGTCATTGTCTTCTGCTGCAATCGTGATCGTTATCGATAGTCTACATATTTATATATACATTTGTGTTATTAGTTGTAGGAATTTCCGATATGGGCCATGCGCTTTTCTTAATAGCCATAATAAACTTTGTTACTCAATCCATTCATATAAACTCGTCTATATTCGATTCGAATCGTATCGAATACACTCATCATAATAATTCCCGATGGCGTGCAATCTTAATCTGAAGAGCTCATGACCGACCGAATGACAGTCGTTAAATCGAAAGCAAAAAGCAAAAAGCGAAAAATGCAACAATAAAAATATAAAAGTGGAAAAACGAAAACAAAATAGTTTAATAAATCGCTTACAGTGCCTACTACAATAACAGTGTCATACAATGTTCATGTTTACCCATAAACAATATCTAATAAACAAATATATGTACATATATTTATGTCTATATCTGTATGGCGGCCTGATACTCTTAGCGAGCATTACTAACCCAGTATGCAAAGGGTTAGGAGGCTTATATCTCTGTGAAAAATTCGAAAACAAAATTCCATAGGTCAACATCCAGAACAAATATTTTTTGATCAAATTTAATAAAAATTTAAATTCAAAATAAATTAAGAGGTCAAACTAAATTTCAAAAATTTCATAATCATCAAAATTTTTGTTCAATTTGACATGATTTTTTACAAGAAAATGAAATGTCTCAGAATCATTTTTAAAGTGTTGTTTTATACTAATTATGACATAAGGAGTTGATTAAAAGTGAAAACTTGAGATTTAAAATTTTCAATTTTCAAAATTTCAAAGGGGGGACCCTTAGCATGGAACCCAAGATTTTGAGGAAAATAATTTTTTTTACAAAATTAATCAAATTTGAATGCAGAATAAATTTCTAGGCCTAACCATGATCAAAATGACAATCCATTTGAAAATCGGTTCAGTTTTGACAAAGTTATGAAAGTTTGAAGTTGGTATGACCTTTGACCTAGCCACTGTACAAGTCAAAATACTTGTTCAATTTGACATGATTTTTTACAAGAAAATGAAATGTCTCAGAATCATTTTTAAAGTGTTGTTTTATACTAATTATGACATAAGGAGTTGATTAAAAGTGAAAACTTGAGATTTAAAATTTTCAATTTTCAAAATTTCAAAGGGGGGACCCTTAGCATGGAACCCAAGATTTTGAGGGAAATAATTTTTTTTACAAAATTAATCAAATTTGAATGCAGAATGAATATACAGGCCGAATCATGATCAAAATGACATTCCATTTGAAAATCGGTACAGTTTTCGCAGAGTTATGAAAGTTTGAAGTATGTATGAAGACCCTTGTTGGATTTAGCATGGTTTTTTACAAGAAAATGAAATGTCTCAGAATCAAGATCAAAGTTTTGTTTTATACTAATTACGACATAAGAAGTTGAATAAAAGTGAAAACTTGAGATTTAAAATTTTTAACTTTCGAAAATCCAAAGGGGAGACTGTTGCCATCATAATCGAAACCAAGATCCAGAGGGGAAAAAATTTCTTTCGGGAAACTATTTTACATGCCGAATGAATTTAGAGGCGTTTTTATTTTTAGAACACCTCTTAAGGAACTTTTAAAGGTTTCCCTTTTTTAGTGAATATTTCATTGTTTTTCGTATTTTCTTCATACAAATACTAAAGGGCATCTAAGAGTCGAGCATCTTTAACATTCCTATTATAGCGTTGAAATCATAAATACTATTCACAGTTATCGGTGAAACGATTAAGTTCATAAAACAAAATCGGTTGTCGAGGCGAATTTCAATCATCATCGCAAAAAAGATTAGATCATTTTTTTTTTAGCCCAGCACCTGCTAAAGGATTGACGTCTTAATAGAGATTATTTATGGGGTAGAAATTTGTAAGTGTGAAAAAGACCTAACCTACAAATTGTTATGGAATTTACTGTTGTCTCAATCCATAAACGCATCTCACAGTTCCTCGTATCTTAGAAATTATCTAACTAGCTGAGATAAGCAATGAATTGACACGAAAAATATTTAATTAATGACTTGCGCTGCAGACACGAGTCTGAGTCGAGTGGAAACGAGTGGAAACGAGGCTGCTGTTCACCAGATAACTGATAACAGATAACTCATAACTCATAACAGATAGTTGATAAGAGTCTGGTCCGATATTGGATTCCCCCTGTCAAGTACATGAAGCCGAGAGATGAAAATCATTCGATGATAAGAATATTCGATATATCGTTTAAATGTTGCGAAAATCATACGATGATTAAAAAACTAAAAATGATCTAATTCTGTAAAGTTAAGGGGGAAGATAAAAGTAGAATTGTTATTAGGAAATAAATATTTGAAAAAGTTAAAAATATTTTGTTACAAATTTATTTAATAATAATTTAATTTTTCTCATTCCAATTTTTGTTTTCCTAATTTTTATTTCCTAACAATATTATCCGTAATTTTCCCATTTCCTAATTTTTGTCCTTCAATTTGTTGTTCCTAACTTTTATACTCTGAATATTTTTCGAAGCTCAATTTCTTTGTTTATAATTTTCTTTTTTTTCTTCCTTATCTTGATATTTTAAAATTTCATTTTAAGTTTCATCTTTGTTTTTGTAATTCCTTAAATAAGATTCGATATTCGTGTTAGGTACCTAGTATTAGTAGTATTTCTCACATAAGATACCCTAGGATTAGTCGGGCCTTCGACTATATCGATAAGGCCATAAATTATTATAAGCAGCGAAGGACGCGAGGCATTATAAATAAGTGTGTACTTCAGTTGAGATAAGCTGATAAGCTAACTTTGTTGGCTTATCATAAAATAACACGTTGCATTATGTTCTCAAATTTCCCAAATCATGAGATCAACACTGGCGATTAACGGTTAAGGGCAGGGATCAAAAAATTCAAAAAAAAAAACTATCAAAGCGATACCTAAGAAAATTTACCTAAATATATAGAAATATCTAAAATAAACAATTCAGATGCAGGAGTTTTTAAAAAACAGGATCAACATTTACAACTTTTAAATTTAATAAGGATTAATTCTTTTCTATAAATTGTAAATAAATAATTTTAATCTAATGATTTTTACACCACGTACTTAAAAAAAGTACAGGGGTCTATTGGGTTTGTTTTAACGAATATGTGCGTAACAGGCAGAAAGAGGCGTGGCAGACCCTATAAAGTATACATATTCTTGATCAGCATCAATAGCCGAGTCGATATAGCAATGTCCGTATGTCCGTCTGTCTGTCCGTCTGTATGAACACCTAGATCTTAGAGACTATATGAGCTAGAGACACCAAACTCGGTATTTAGGTTTCTCTATATTGCAAGCAGATCAAGTTTTTTTCTTATTTGAATCGGACCACTATATCATATAGCGCCCATAGGAACAATCGTTCGAAAATCAAGTTTTAGTACGATAAACTTTTATGAGACATCGTAACCAATCTGATAGAATATGCATTTAAGCTAACTAAATATTTTTTAATTTTTCCATTATTAGTTTTTGCCATAGTAAGTACGGGGTCTTCGACAGTCGAGTACGCTCGACTGTAGCACCAGCCCACTAGTTTTAAATAAAAATAAATTTATTTAAAAATAATTATAATATTTTTTTAATACAAATTTAATTTATTTAAAATTTATTTTAATAAACATTATAATCGCAGGCAAGCGCAGCAGGCAGCGACGTCAGCGTCAACGTCAACGTCAACAGCGACGCGTTCAGACGGCACGCGCGCAGTCGCAGTTGCGTCGCTCTGTCGCTGCTGAGTGATTGACTGAGTGCTGGCGCTGACGTCGACGATGACGTTGACGCTGGCGTTGACGTTGGCGTTGGCTTCTTAGTCGACTTACACGCATTTAAGTTCAGTCTGTTGATCGCCGTTGGCGAACTTGGACGCGTCTCGCTTCGCTTCGCATCGCATCGCATCGACTTGTCGCATTCCTCGTCCCCGACCCCAACGCGTATTCCCTTCGATATCGAATTCGAATTCGACATCGATTTCAAGTCTTTTTTGTTGCTTGTGTTTAAACTATTGCGTTCAATCCATGTTTCAATGTTATTAATGTGAGTTACTAACTAAAAGTAACCAGATTTACACAGTTTTTATTTTGTTTTTCTAAATGCGTTTTTCTTTTTCAAATAATAAGTTTAACTCACCTGTTTGTTGTTTTTGTTTTATTTATTGCGCTCGGCGAACGCTTTACGTGCTTATTACAATAAAAAAAACTACAAAGAAAGAAAAAAAAAATGAATAAACTGAACTTATTCAGTTCAACGCATTATAAATTCAACTTTTGATTACAACTTTTATTAAAATTGTTTTTTTATTTTTTCTGTTGTGATTTTCATTTTCGGAGTTTCGAACAAACGTTATTATAAAATCGTATTCTGATTTCTCTTTATCTTCAATTCAAAGTGTCTCATAACGGATGTAAAGTGAATACAACCCGAAAACAACAACAACAACAACAATATGCCGGACAACGATAATGGTACTAACTAATATAAGACTGAATAATTATATACACCTAAAATTGCATTACTTAAAAAAATTAATTTTTAAAATAATTCTTAAAAAAAAGCCGTTTTTCAAGAGATTTCCAATTTAATTTTGAAAATATGAGATTTTCGAAAAATAAAACTTAAAATATAATTTCTAGGATAATATTTTGTAATTTTAAGAACATTTTTCTCAATATAAGATCACTTTTTTAGAGAATTTGCCTAAAAAAGGTGAATTTTTGATCATTTTCCCTGAAAATGGCGTTTTTCAAGGATATTTTTAATTTAATTTAGAAATAAATGAGGTTTTAGAAAAATAAAACTGTTTTGAAATTTTAAGAAAATTTTTTACCTTTATTAGAACATTTTTTTTTTTTTTTTGATTATAGGGAAATTTTTTCTGAGTGTAGAATAAAAACAGTAAGCTTATGTCGCCAATCAAGTGACAGCGCTTAAATTGTAATTATCGATAGATAATTTAACAATTCTCGTTATTTTCGTAATACAAATCTACACACCGATAAGATATCGGCTCTACGAAACTTATCTTGTACCTTATAATATAATGGGTGATTAGCAATTTAAATCATCGATTTGATATATTGCCCATTTTCCCAATTCCAAGAAATTACGAAAGCGAGTAACTGTACAGTTAATCTACTTCTTTGGTATATATACACATATATAATCTTATCAAAGCGATAGCAAACTCAAGTGTCAAGAGATGATGATTTGGTGCACCATAGCATGCGTTTACTGTAGTTGTATGTGGCTCTTGTGAATTCTCTTCTCTCGAGTTGACTTTCGAAAACCAATTCCAAACTTGGACACAACTTGTTGTAGTAGATGTGCCATAATCGAATATATTTATAATCATTTATCGAATACATTCAATCGAATTGCGAGTATTTTTGTAAGAATAAAAAAACTAAGAATACAATACACTAAAACCAACAAAAGAATGACGAAAAGGAGAACAAGGGAAATAAACATAAGAAAATACATTTAGAGTACAAGAAAATTAGAATTCTATTACTACAAATAAATGATACGATAAAATGTTGTATTTATGCTAATTCCTTTTTAAGAGTATTTATGAAACTTAACCAAAATGTTTAAAATTATATGAAAAAGAGCAAAAATCGAAATCAAAAATATTTCTATTAAATTTTGTAGCAATTATTTATATACTTATTTACTGCTTTCCTTCCCAAATTTCTTCTTTTATATATTTATATTTAAATTCGTGAGATTTTTCATATTTTTACTTTTTACCTTCCAAATTTCCTATTTTTTTCTAACTTAAATTTATATTGTTCTTTTTTTTGGCTGGTTTCCTTATAAGAGCATTTCTAAATCTAAGCCAAATTAATAAATAATATTAGAAATAATAGAAAGTCGACTTTAAAAAATATTCCCTTTAAAATATCTGCGATTGTCTTGCATTTTTATTTTCTGCCCTCCCTATTTTCTTCTTTTTCGAACTTTAATTTCTCAATGACATTCCGAACATTGGTTTCCTTATTTTTCTTTTCAAACTCGGCTTATTTTTTGTTGTAATTCTGCTAGGAAATCGTTGCAATAGTTGAAAGTTTCGAGTGTCAGTTTTTAAATTAAGAGATATATAACTCAATTCGGCTATAACTCGAGTCGTAACTGTTTAGATTTAGATTTCAGCATTTATGAGTTTTGTTTTGGTTACTACGACTATTCATATAATTGTCTGCGGTATTTCCCAGCATTAGGGTGTTGGCTAATTTTCTTATTTTTCCAAACGCCTGACTAATTTGACTGCAGTCTGTCTGAGTAATCATCATAGGCGGATGCAGGAGAACAAAATGTAGCTGATTGATGTTTAAATACCCTGTTGCTTTGAATATAATCCATCTACACGCTTAATTATCGCATAACACTCGTAAATATTTCTGCTCGAATTTAAAACATTTCCCCGGCGCTTCACTTAAAAAAAATTAGTTTTTTTTACTCCAAAATTTTGAAAAATACCGTTTTTCATAAGTTTAGGTCACTTTTTATAAGAAAACAAAATTATTTTTTTAAATTTTTTTAAATTAAACTATTTTAAGTCTCAATGTATACAATTTTGTCCTGACTGACTTACTAACTGTTCGTTTTCGGAGACCAAACCGTAAGAGCTAGAAGGCTGAAATTTGCACACAACATAGCTGAGACAAATTCATAAATTAGACGGAGTTTTGCGCAATTCCAATTGATTGTTATGAAAAACTTTGTCGTTTTTAAGCTATGTGAAACAAACTCACAGATTTTGTATGTTTGGTTTGTTACATCTTCACAAAGTTTGGTCAGAATCGAATAACTTTATCATAAACCATAGTATATAAGAGTGCTTTTTAAAGGAACTACTTATAATGTTGTTATTACTTTGAATATATTATTAACAAATAATGCTTGCAATATTTCCATTGTAAAATACGATTTTATTTTTGCTTTGATTACTGAGTATTCGCTTAGTCGAGCATATACTCTTAGTCGAGCAGACTCTGCGTAATTCTGTGCCAGTTGTTTTTACCAATTGCAATTAACAATAAAGTTGTAACCAATTCAAGTCGAGAACTAGCCAAAAATGTTGTTACCCAAAAAAAAAAAAAACTAACTGAAACTTTGAGTGAAAAATGGAATATTGAATTTGGCGATAAGCCATTGTGTATGGTAGTAGTATCGGTAAATAAACGTCTGTGGCAATAACTATAGCTGTACCTAGTAATTAACGGTAACAAGTCAATCATACAGCTTGTTGCCGAGTCATGTGCACAAATGTATCTGTCAGATACAGATACAAACTACCTACAAAATACAGCTACATATGAATTCGATAGCGATTGCGATTGTTACCAAGAATGCTGCGTGGGAAAGTACGTATCATATAAAAATTGTACCAAAATGTAGTACCTATTTTATTTTGGTGGAAATTCGATGGTGCTATCGATCCATAAAACATGGTAAAAACTAGAAAACAATAGGCGGCTTAATCGCTTGTAAATCAGTTAACAGCAAACAGTTAAGAAACAGCAACGAAACGGATAAACGTTAACCGATAGAGTATATAGTATATATAGATTACTGATAACAGCCACAATCATAACGCCAAATCGCCAGTCATATATACTCCACTAAACATACATATATATACGTACCATATTTTTGTATATAGTTTTGTACTTAGTTGTCTGAAATTTACGACTTTCGAGTTGTGTTCGCTCAAGTGGTAATCGCAAAGCAATTTCATGTCGATATGGATGTTTTATGTCTATGTATACTAATTTTTACTATACTATATATATACTCGTATACACACGTCCGCCCAAAAAGATGAAATGATATACTATACAATTGGTATAGCTGAAGCTTACTATATGCCTATTGTAAAAAATGCATTGTTTTCATGTATTTTTCTATATCAATTTTATAGCCCGAAGAGTACACATAAATATTGAAAATAAATATTATTTTAAAATTTTATATTAAATGAATAATTAGGTAATTTTTTTTTAACAATTTAAATTTTCAGTTTTTTTTATGAAAAAAAAGAAGGATCATTTTTAATTAATAATTTAAAAAAAATAGGTTATTGGAAATTTTTGTGTTTTTTTTTTAGACAGTTTTTGGTATTTTTGGAATTTTTTATGTTTTTAAATTTTTACTGTGAAAAAAAGAATAAATTAATTTTCAATTTTCAATTTTATTTTAAAAATTTATAAATAACTTTCATTTTTAATTTTTACTATAAATGTGTGGAGATCGTTTCGAACTTTAAGCTATTATTCATTTCAATATCGATAATTTTTAGTATTGTTGACAATTTTGGTACTTTTGGAATTTGTAGATTTTTTTAAATTTTGATTTTCAGTTTTTATTTAAAAGCAAATTGACAAATAAGTTTTCAATGTTTTTTGAGAAATATGTAGAGATAATTTCGCTATTTACACTTTTTTTATATTTTCGATATTCTTCATTTTAAATTTTATTATAAAAATGGACATATAACATTTATTTTTATTGTAAAAATGTAGAGATCATTTTGCGCCTTACACCTTTCTTTCATTTATTTTTTTTTTATTTTAAAAATTCTTACAGGGCATCTGCAAGTCGATCAATATTGATATTATGTGCTTTGATCTGCCAGACTTTTATATTGAATCAGTCACAGGTTATGTGAACAGCAGCTGCTCATTTAAGTTACAATTAGTTTGGTTAACACTTGAAACCAATCTGGAAAATTAATTTTCCGTGAATAAACAACAAAATAGAAAAATATAACTTGAACTGTTATGATATGGTAGATTTGTAGCTACCTTGGAAACTATTTGAATTTGTTTATTGACTGATAAACATAAGAGGATCTACTTTTTTGAAGAGCATTTATGGAGTAAAAATTATATTAGTCTTGAAAACTATTAAAATTGTTTGGAAATTTCAAATTATATTGTGGGTTTTGATTTTTAACCAATCATTGCAATGATATAGTGAACCGTTTTCAAGCAAAGTTAGATTTAAATTGTAGGGTTTCATTTACGTCGTGCTAAAATTTCAGCCTTCTACCTCTTACGGTTTTTGGGAATTCTGTTGAATAGTGAGCGAAATTAAGCATTAGTCAGTCAGTCAGTTTAAGAGTTTCATATATAAAAGATATACGACAATATAATCCTTAAAAGTATCATTAAATTCGCCTGACATTGACATAAATGAGGGAATTGAAGTTCTATGAATGAAACTGATCAATTTACGAGTTATCAGCGACAATCGACAATGTTGTTGATGTTCACGGTAAAAACATTCGCATTTGAATTCGCATTCGAAATTTACAATCGCATTCACATTGTTTCATTTTCATTTTCAATTGTCATTTACCAAGTCACTTTTTTGGGCCAAGTTAGTTGATAGTTCCAATTGGATTGCGACGTGCTGGCTGCCCGGACTTCAAACAATGCCGATATCAAGGCTGATAAGCACTTTTGATATGCATACGAATACTATAAACGAATATGCGACTATACTCATAACAAATTGTAGGGAAACAAGTACTTACTAAAATAGAAATGGCTATAATAGCCACATATATGTGTAGTATGATTATGGCCAACATATTATTTAGACACACTCTCGTTTATGATATAATAAGCACTCATATTGGCTCATAAAAATAAATGTTTATCAAACATAAAACACGCGATTAGTTCTACACTCGATTAAAGTCTGAAATGCAGATTAATCTGTAGAGAAGGTGAAAAACTTTTCTCTTTTCTATATTATGTAGAAACTGCCGCTTATAAAGCTGACCGATAAGAAACTACAAACTAGAATAACTAAAATGTCATAAATCTTTTATGTTCGATTCAATATATAAGTCGGAATATTTCATTGACAATAAGTACCTTAAAAATATTAAAAAAAAAAAAAGAAAAAAACAACGACCCTTCTTGAAAGTCTCTATCAAGAACACGTCCTTCTCAAACACACATTTTTCATCCCAACTTGATATATTTAAAAATTTTCAATATTTGCAAAAAAAAAAAATAAAAAAAATATTTATAATGTTAAGTTAGTTCCAAGGCTGCAAACAAAATGTTATTAAAGGTTCGGTTCGGCGGTTCGAACCATAAAGCAGGACTTCGGTTCGGTTTGCGAATTGGTTTATATACCTCCTGAACCCAAGGTTCGGGTTCGAACCAATTCATACTAAAAAATATTTTTATTGTTATATTTCTACAGATTTTTATTATTTTTCTCTACATTTTGAACCAATTTAATTTTTTTTTTAAAGAAATCAAATTTTGATGATATTTTTAATTTATATGAAGATTTAAATATGACTTATTTTAACCCGAAGTCTCAAATAATTGCGTAATATTTGAACACCATTTAATTTATGTAGTTGTACGAGGGCAGAGAAAAAGCAAACTTGGTATTTTTAGACCCCGTACTTAAAAAAAGTACAAGGGTCTATTGGGTTTGTTTTAACGATATGTGCGTAACAGGCAGAAGGAGGCGTGGCAGACCCTATAAAGTATATATATTCTTGATCAGCATCAAAAGTTGAGTCGATATAGCAATGTACGAGCGCCTAGATCTCAGAGACTATAAGAGATAGAGACACCAAACTTGGTATGTAGGTTCCTCTATATTGCAAGCAGATCAAGTTTGTTTCAAAATTCGGCCACGCCCCCTTTATCGCCCACAAATCGAAAACAAAAATTTCATATTCAAATTATAAGAACAATTTCAAAGCTAGTGACACCAAATTTGGTATGTAGATTCCTCTATCTTGCAGGCAGGTCAAGACCACTATATCATATAGCGCCCATAGGAACAATCGGTCGAAAATCAAGTTTTAGTATGAAAAACTTGTTTGTTGTATGAGATATCGTAACCAAACTGATACAATAAGCAAATGACTTTGTTTTATATATCCTGTCCAAAGTTGGTTCAAATCGGACCACTACATCATATACCTGTCATAGGACCGATCGGGTAAAAATTAAGTCTTAGTATAAAAAACTTTTTTGTTTTATGAGATATCGTAACCAAACTGATAGAATATACATACAACTTGGTTTTATATATCCTGTCCAAAGTTGGTTTAAATCGGAACACTATATCATATAGCGCCCATAGGAACAATCGATCGAAATTCAAGTCTTAGTATGAAAATTTTTTATGTTTTATGAGACATTGTAACCAATATGATAGAATATGCATTTAAGTTAACTAAATATTTTTAAATTTTTTCCATTATTAGTTTTTGCCATAGTAAGTACGGGGTCTCCGACAGTCGAGTATGCTCGACTGTAGCACCGGCCGACTAGTTTCAGAATGAAATCAATTTTTTCAAAATTAAAAAAATGTTTCTGTGTGCTGCTTTAGATTAATTATGATATAAGAAGTTGATTAAGGGTTGACACTTGAGATTAAAGAATGTTGAACAACGCAATTTAAATACTGAATACAGACTGAATTTAGAGGCTGAAATTCCGTTATTATTCCCTGGTTTTTAGACAATAAAAGTATTGTCACTAAATTTTATAGCTTAACCTCTTGAAGCTTTTGAGATCTAAAAGTAAGAAGTGAGAAGTAAATGCATAAATTAAACAGTCTGATTTATGTGTAAATTTATGGAATGCATACAACATGCGTTATCCATTTATAATGGTAAGCCGAAGGCCTATCCGTATATACGAGTCAGAAACGGAGACTGAGTGTGATACGAGTCCAAATATAGAGATTCGTTGACCTAAAGCGGATCGTAGACAATTCAAGTGACAAGTCAAATGCACGGAAATTTATGAAGTACATCAAAATTCACACTTTGTGATCTTAGAAGATCTTAGGGATGTACAGGCATTTGGATTTAGATTTCGATTCAGTTGTCTCTAGTATATGGCGATCTGCGTTTCGCTTTCTGATGAAATCATAAATGTTAAATACGAGAAACCTTTGCCGCCGTATTCAAGTCAATTATTATGGCAAACCCGGCGGAGATTGTTCCGCTTTTAGGTTGATCCTTATCATTTTTGATCCTTCTTGGTGTAAAAGTATCCTACATTTTGCTGTATCCATTGTAGATATCAAACCAGCGACAGATGTGCCTGGAAAAACTGAAGACGCCGCAACAACAGCAGCTGTAGATTCTGCCAAGCATGAGGAGAATCCCGTGCAGGAGAATTCCAATGGCAATGCCCGAAAATTAGCCGAACTGGAGGATAGTCCAGAACCAAAGACAAATGACACGGATCTAATTGAAAGCAGTAACTTTGACAACTCCGTTGAGGCGGAGGGACAGCAAAAGGTAAGAAAATAAACTCTTAAGACTATCTATCCTCATCTTAAACTAATGCAATCATTTTTTCTGCAATTTTTCCAGAAATATCCTTATCCCAAGTCTGTGTTCTTCATCATCAGCAATGAATTCTGCGAACGTTTCAATTACTACGGCATGCGCAGTAAGTACACTGAGAAAAACAAAACGTACATATAAAATTTATTTTTTGGGGTGTTCCAGAAATTTAAATCAAGCGAAAACCAGCTAAAAATGCATGACATTTTGGTTGTTTATCGGTTGTTTTACATTTCTGGAACAATCCTGTTTTAAACACTTTTGATTTAACTAAAAAAAAACACTGAAATAAAAAAGCTTAGTCAAATTAAGAATTTAATATTTAGTTTAGCGTTAGATTATATTTTTTTTTATTTTTTAATTGTATTGAAATTAAATTCTTCGTATAAAAATTGTTAATCAACTTTTAATTAAAAATTTATAAACAGCGATAAAAAAAACACGGTTTCTAAAATAAGAGAAAATTTATAATAAACCACAATTTAACAATTAATTTGTTTTCTCTTATTTGAAAACGCATATTTTACACGAAACTAAATGCTTTTTATCAGGGACCTTAAATAATGAATTTTTTTCAATGCAAAAGTAATTTAATTATCATTATTTTTGATACTCAAAAAGAATGGTTATTTTTGATAAAAAAAAAAAAAAAATAAAACTCAAAAATAATGATATTAAATTATTTTAATTTTTTTCGCTCAAAATAAAACTTAACTATAATTTATGGCTTCAGTGCTAATCATCATAAAAATCGTGAAAATTATTATATAATCATTAAAGCGTGATTTTTAAAATAAAACTTATAATGATCCCTGCTTTTTATCACTTTAACAAGAACTTCAGTAGATAAAATGCGTAAGGAATTACAAAAAATAATCAGTTAAAACTAAGAATACAATAATGTGAAAACCAAAATAAGGAAGAAAAAAAGGCATCATAAATGGGGAATTTCAACTAAAAAAAGGATTCAGACTACAAAAATTAAGAAAAAAAATTTGAAAGACATTATTAACAAAAATGTTATTAGAAATTAAAAATTAGGAAAAACAACATTCTTTATTTTTATTTTCCAATAACAATTTTCATAATTTTGGTCTATCTTAGTTTTTATTGTTCCCATATTTTTTTTTTTATAAAAACAGAATTCCTTATTTTGGTTTTCTGATGTTTATTTTCAAATCTTCGTATGCTGAGTAGTATTTCAATCGGTTTAAGTTGAAACTGAAGTGTTACAAGTGTGATTTTTTCTCTTTTACCAGAGTTCTCTTAGTAAACTCCTTAATTGTATCCTTGCAGCTGTCCTGGTGCTTTACCTCAGTCGACAATTGGGCTATTCGGATGATACGGCGACGGTTACATTCCATATTTTTACCATGTTTGTGTACTTCCTGTGTGTGTTTGGTGCCATCATTTCGGACTCCTGGCTGGGCAAATTCAAGACCATATTATATCTATCGCTCGTCTATATTTGTGGCTCTGTGCTGTTGACATTGGGTGCAATTGGACCACTTAATTTGCCGGTGGAAACGTTTACGATGCTGGGACTGGCATTGGTTGCCTTGGGCTCGGGTGGAATAAAGCCGTGTGTCGCGGCATTTGGTGGTGATCAGTTCAAGGTGCCGGAGCAGCTGAAACAGATCACTTCATTCTTCTCCCTGTTCTACTTCTCGATCAATGCGGGCTCACTGATCTCGACAACGGTCACACCGATCTTGAGAGAGGATGTTCACTGTTTTGACGATATCAATTGTTATCCCCTGGCCTTTGGTGTTCCTGCCGTCCTCATGATCGTCTCCGTGGTGATCTTTGTGCTCGGTCGTCCCTTGTACAAGATCAAACCACCAGCTGGCAATATGGTGGTGCTGGTGAGCAGCACTATTTGGACAGCGATCACCACCAAGTGCAAGGAGAAGAAGACAAATCCCCGTGAACATTGGCTCGATTATGCGGACAAGAAATACGATCGCAAGATGATCGGTGATGTCAAGGTGCTGATGCGTGTCCTCTTCCTCTATCTGCCGCTTCCTGTCTTCTGGGCACTGTTCGATCAACAGGGCTCCCGCTGGACCTTCCAGGTAGGGGTGTTCATATTTATACACAATTATCATTATCAATAACATTTCAATATCACAAAAAACATACTTCATATTTTTTGGTGATGCAAAAAATCGATTTTTAAATCAATTAATCGATTTTTGCAAAAGAACTATGTATAGTAGGGTGCATCACTTTGTATAGACAAAAAAAAATTTAAAAATGGGTTTTCAATTTCTTCATATTTTTTGGTGACGCAAAAAATCGATTTATAAATCAATTAATCGATTTTTGCTAAAGAACTTTGTATAGTAGGGTGCATCGCTTTGTATAGACAAAAAAATTTAAAAATGGGTTTCTTAAAACTCTTAATCTACGGTAAATTCTAAGATGTTTTCATCAAGAAACCATAGTTCTAAATTCAATTCTTAGTCCACGCTTTTTGAGTTGAAGAATGTAATTTCTTGACATTTTAAGCATGTTATTATTTGCATTTCATAAGTGTTTTTAGTTCGATCCTGACAAGATTTGTATCAAAACCCAGGACTATCACAATTTTACAGAATCAACGGAACAATTGTCCTTATATCATAATTTTCATCCATGCTAAGACTAAAAACACAAAACTTTTTAACTCAAAAAGCAGGGACTTTGAATTTATTTAAGAATTAAGGTTTTTTGGTGAAAACAACTGATTATTGACCGTAGATTACAAATATGACTAATAATTTTTTGTGAAAAAAGTCGATGCACCCTAATGAAAATATTATACATAGATTTCAAAAATGTCGAAAAAAATATGTATCGAGTTGTTTTACATTTTAACATAACAAATTATTGTGATAAAAATAATATTGACTTTAAATTAGTTTTTTTTCAATATCAGTAATATTTCGATTTGAAAAAATATATTTTTTTTCGTACAACAATATTGATATATTGGTTTTATCGGCAGTTAATATATCACTTAAATATATATATACATATACTATCTGAAATTTTCAGGCCACTCGCATGGACGGCGATATGGGCTCCTGGGATCTGAAACCGGATCAACTGCAAGTGCTGAATCCGCTCCTGATTCTCGTCTTCATTCCCCTATACGATGTTGCATTCTATCCGCTGCTGCGACTCGTTGGCATCCGTCGTCCTCTGCAGAAACTAACATTGGGTGGAATTCTCGCTGGCATTGCATTCATCATTTCTGGCATTGTGGAACTCAATCTGGAGGTGAGTTAACGTGTCTATATCAATGTGAGCGTCTTCAAATTGTGCACCAACTAGTAGCTCTTACGAATTTCGAAAATTAAAACAAGAATTACAAACTTAAAGAATAACATTTTGAAAAGAAAGACAAAAAATCGTATGCAAATTTTAAATATTTTGAATAAAATATTTTCTATTAAAACTTTTCCTTTATTTTTGCCTTTCTAAAATTTAATTGGAATTTTTTCAACGTTTTTCTAGAACTTAGAACTTAAAAAAGTCGTATTTAAATTTAAAATATTTTCTTAAAAAATATTTATATATTTAGACTTGCTAATTTTTGGCTTTACAATTTTATATTCCCAATTTTAATTTAAAATTTTTCAAAAGTTCAAAAAATTATATTAAAATTTCGAATTGTTTTTTGTTTAAGCATCTCCAAATTTGAATTTGGAATAACATTAATTATAATATGTATAATATATATGCACATTTTTATTTTTTAAAATTTTGGTATTCTTAGTGTGATTTTTCGAAATTCGTACAGGGAAACTAGAGGTTGTTTCGATGTGAGTTTTTTATGAATTAGTGCACCAACTTGTATCACTTTCTGCTGTTGCTTTACACCACACTTTTTCTCTGTCTGTATCGTTTCACGCACGTTTGCACGCCTAGAAAACCTATCCCGTATTGCCCTACAGTCACAACGCCCAACTGCGCATCTTCAACACGGAGCCAAATTGCGCCTACAAATTCAGCACAAATCTGCCAATTCCGGAGCCCGAATTCACAGTGCAACCCAACAGCGTGCATACGGATAAAACCATCTGGTTGGATAAGCCACCATTTAATTTCGAGTATACTATTACCCCGTTGAGTGCAAATTGTCATCAATATGCAAGCGGTAAACAAGAAATGTCGGATTATACGGCCTGGTCCATGTTTTTGAATGCAC
This sequence comes from Drosophila innubila, assembly GCF_004354385.1. Classification (NCBI taxonomy): domain Eukaryota; kingdom Metazoa; phylum Arthropoda; class Insecta; order Diptera; family Drosophilidae; genus Drosophila; species Drosophila innubila. The sequence continues at coordinate 1,551,627 of NC_047626.1, forward strand.
AGAACCTCACACATCCGATTGGCTGGGAGAAGGACTTTGTGAATAAACCATCCGATAGTTATCCGCTAGTGCGTACTGTGGCAAATGCCCAGCAGCAGCGATTAATCGAATGGAAGGGCAAAAGTGAGAGATACGAGGTCAATGCCAATGAGACGAAATTAATACGCATGTCTGCGAGTAATTACGAGGTATTTGTTGATCAAAAGTCCGTTGGCAACTATCGCATACGTACGGGCGGAGTTTATACTCTGATGTTGGCTGAAACATCGGATGGCATCTATAAAGGAACTCTGCTGGAGGTTACCGAACCCAATTCAATGAATATCCTATGGCTAGTACCGCAATATGTGGTCATGACCCTCGGTGAGGTGATGTTCTCGGTGACCGGTCTGGAATTCTCCTATTCCCAGGCACCGCCCAGCATGAAGTCGGTACTGCAGGCTTGTTGGCTCTTAACGGTCGCCTTTGGTAATGTCATTGTGGTGATTATTGCGGAGGCAGCACTGTTTGAATCGCAGGCCAGTGAATTCTTCCTATTTGCGGGCCTTATGTTCGCCGACATGTTGGTCTTCATGTACATGGCCTATAACTATAAGCCCCACGATCCCAACAAGAGCGAGGAAGTTGAGCCTTTAACGCCTGACGATGCACAAGACGATGAAAATCGACCATCGATAAAGCCACTTGAAACGGGCGTTACAAACAAGGGACTGGAGCTTAATGAGTAACATTAAATACCTCTCTATTTCCCTCCAATGTTGTTTTACTTTACACCCAAAAAAAAAAAAAAAAAAAACCTTCCATCCTCTTAGATTGTGTAAGTAGAGCTGTGCCCCTTATCGTTATCGCTATCGTTATCGTTAATCGCATCTCGGGGCGTTGTTGAATATGACAATACAATACGTTTTAACTAAACTAATCTAATACAAATAAAACAAACTTATTATCATACGTACAAATGTGTTTTTTTTTTTTTAATTATTTTTTGTGTGTCTCTCTCTTTGTCAAACTTTCTTTTTTCTTAATCTTATCATCTTATTATCTACACTTACTATGTTAAATGTGCCTCTTGACGTCAGTTCTTTAAGTGTCCACGTTTGTCCAAGTGTCAGAGTCAAAACTCGACAGAATCTCGACAGAGATTCAGAGTATTGAGGATCACTGTGGCAAACAGTCCACGCTAGTGACGAAAGTAGCGAATTTTGTTGGACTACATCGAACTAACCATATTATATACACATAGTTTGAGATAGAGAGATTGTTAGAAAGGTATATCATTTAGATTTGATATGTTAGAACAATATTTCCGATAGGTCGAATATTTATCGAGTTATAGACGTTTGCGTCTGTTTATCAGTATTGGGAAATCAAGTTTCATTGACATTTAAAATTTTGAAATTTCAAAATTCCCAAGGGGGGACCCTTAGCCTCGAGTCCAAGATCTAGAGAGAAATAATTTTTTTTCAAATTTATTAAATTTAAATGCCGAAAGAATTCAGAGGTCGAATCATGATTATAATGACATTCCATATAAAAATCGGTTCAGTTTTGATAAAAGTTATGCATGTTTGAAGTTGGTCAGACCTTTCCTAGCCACTTTACAAGTCAAAATTTTTGTTTGCTTTGACATGATTTTTTACAAAAAAATGAAAGTTCTCAGAATCAGTTTTAAAGTGTTGTTTTATACTAATTACGATATAAGGAGTTGATTAAAAGTGAAAACTTGAGATTTAAAATTTTCAATTTTAAAAATTCCAAAGGGGGGACCCTTAGCATCGAGCCCAAGATTTAGAGGGAAATAATATTTTTTACAAAATTAATTAAATTTGAATGCAGAATGAATATACAGACCGAATCATGATCAAAATGACATTCCATTTGAAAATCGGTTCAGTTTTCGCAGAGTTATGAAAGTTTGAAGTATGTCAGACCCGTGACCTAGCAACTTTACATGTCAAAATTTTTGTTCAATTTGACATGATTTTTTACAAGAAACCGAAATGTTTCAGAATGAAGTTTAAAGTGTTGTTTTATACTAATTACGATATAAGGAGTTGATTAAAAGTGAAAACTTGAGATTTAAAATTTTGAATTTTCAAAATTCCAAAGGGGGGACCCTTAGCATCGAGCCCAAGATTTAGAGGGAAATAATATTTTTTACAAAATGAATTAAATTTGAATGCAGAACGAATTAAGAGGTCAAATCATGATCAAATTGGCATTCTGTTTGAAAATCGGTACAGTTTTGTCAAAGTTATAGAAGTTTGAAGTTGTTAAACCTTTGACGCTTTCGTCACTAAATGGATACCTCATTAATGGGTATTTATGATATATATACCATATTCCTTACTGAGGCTTGGCGACCTCTTTGCAGAGCACTTATCCCGAAATACCCGGAGCCGGCAACACTCAAGTGCGCATCTTTAGTGGCATTCCGGGATGTAATTATCGGGTGAGCACAAACATTGGAGCTGGTAAGAGATTCATACTGCGAGGAATTGACTTTTACTCCAGCGGCAATGTGGAAACCAATCTGGGCATCTTTGAGCTCGATTATACTATAGAAAACTTGACAAATGGTGAGAGAAGCTAAATCTTATACTTATACTACTTAAGAGTAATACAAGTTAAGGAACCAAAAAATATGTCTAAAGATGGAAGCATAAATTAGGAATGTGCATTTTAATTTTTTTTAAAAATTTTCATACTTAAAATTTTAATACTAATACTACTTAAGAATAATATAATTTAAATTAAGCAAAACAAAGTTAAAATTTAATTTAAAAAAAAAAATTGAAAATTTTAATATTTCAAAATAAATTACAATAAAAATGTTGAGCATTTTTGATGAGCACAGGAAATGTTTTTGATATGATTTTCTCTGATTTTTAAATAAAAATTTAAATTTAATTATTATATCAGCATTTTATTGAAGTAGCGAGTTTAAATTAGTTTAAATAATTAAAATAATTATTATTAGTGATGCCTGCTAGTGACTTTATATTTAATTTTGGTTTCCAAATAGCATAATATTTGTCCTAACTTACTCACTGATCATTGCACAGCCCAAACCACAAGACGTATGAGACTGAAATTTTGACACTACACAGCTGACACAATTTTCTAAATATAATTAACTCTCGTTACAGGCTGTCCACCGATAGAGGGCGGCACTCAGCTGCTTAATGAGGCGACTGCTTATACGCTCTTCCTGCGTCCGGTGCAGAAGACTCTGTCGAAACTCTGGTACGAGGATGAGCTGCAAAAGTCGAACAAATCCAAGGCCTTAATACGCACATTGGCCAATCTTGCGCCCACAACGCGCATTCTGTGGAGAGATGTCAAGTCTGGGAATACCGCATTGGATGTGTTGGCTCGTCATCATGATCTGCATGAGCTGAGCACCATTGAGTACGCGGTACTGCAGGGTGATTCCCTAATACATCAACAATGTCTGCGTCCTGGCGGCGTTTATGCCTTGGTCATTGGTCAGGACAATCAAGGATTTGTCTCTCGCATGTTTGAGGTAACGGAACCCAATTCAATGAGCATGCTGTGGCTTATACCGCAATATGTGGTGATGACCCTCGGTGAGGTCATGTTCTCCGTCACGGGTCTGGAATTCTCCTATTCCCAGGCACCGGCCAGCATGAAATCCTTGTTGCAGGCCTTCTGGCTATTAACGGTTGCCTTTGGCAACATCATTGTCGTCGTCGTGGCCGAGTTGAAGTTCTTTCGGTCACAGGCCAGCGAATTCTTCCTATTTGCCGGTCTGATGTTTGTCGATATGCTCATCTTTATGTGGTTCGCCTGTTACTATAAACCCTACGAGGAGGTCGCTACTCTCAAACGACAGCGGAACAAACTAAACTAAGGCGAGAATCCATCGGGATCTTTATAATAAGACCTAAGGAACTTCATCTTTGTATCATCTCACGAGTATTGTAACGTTTTAAGATACTCTATACGAATGCCTAAAAAGATTAAAACCATTATCAATACCATTATTCCTAATATTTATCTTCCAATTTTTTCTGCATAAATAAAATTTCTTGAAAAAATATTCAGAATTCGTATGAAGTACCGCTGTATAATATATTAACACTAACTGTTAAGTGTTCTGACCAAATATTCAAACCATTTATTTCATTTTAGAACAAATTAGAGCCATAGACAAGAAAGATAAGTATAAAATTGGTTAAAAATCCATAAAATATATGTTATCTGCAAGAGAAATTGTTAAAATTCGAGAGTCGGTCCCTTTCTTGACTAACTGTATATTTATATCTAAAAAAACTGTATATTTATATAAAAATCGATAGACTTTTTTGACGATCTATCGAGTTGACTAAAACGATTTCCGAGCTTCCGTAATAAATAACTAAAATACTTGGATTTATATTACTAAAATTTTGAAATCACGCATCTCTTAAACTACAAAAAATAAAGTACTTAAATTTTATTGAATTTCAAAACTTATGAAATTATATTTTTACATTTAGTGTTTCTTGAAATATTTTAGCTATATTAATTAAGATTCAATTTTGTTTACTGTATGGAAAGGAAAAAAATAAGCTTTTAAATTCTAATATGGAAAAAATTTTAGCAAAAATTTTAATCAATATTATTTTAATTATTTACGGAATACATATGTATAATAATATATAATTGTTTTAAACGTTGAAAAAAAACTTTCAATTTGTTTATGGGTTAACAATCGTAACGGTAAAATTGAAACGCGCGCGAACAATACAAATTTTGATATGCTATCCTGCTCTTACACGCAGGACAATGGAAGTACAGGGTCGTTTTCTATTTTTATTTCATTTGTATTGCGAATTGAAATTTTACGCACATTATTTATACTACTTTATAAGCAGTTCTTGGGTTGCACTAATAATGTATGTTGTACTTACCAAACTCATGCTACTGCTGGAATGCAAAGAAGAGAGATACTTAAACGTGAAGTGCTTTAATTATGTTATTTAATTACACAAATATTTACACTTAAAACAAGCAACAACCAGGGCTACACAGCGCAGCGCATTTAGAGCGGGGCAGCGCGTTGCCAATTGCATCTCACTTTGCAAACCATGCGCCGCTTTGCCAACTACTGCCGACTTGCCAACTGCCCAACAAGTTGGCAGCTTTAGTCCTCGTTTTCGGCGCCATATCGCTAAATCTAGCGATATATTTAAATGTAGGTATTGCGAATTTCAAAACCTTTGGAATAAATTATTAATAAATTGATGCAAATTAAAAAATCAAAAGTAAATTAAATAAAGAAAAAATATTTAAAAAAAGGCTTGAAGCTCGTCACACTAAGGCGATATAAGTTACAAATTAATGTCTGAAGAAAATATTAAAAAATGCAGAAAATTCCAACAAAAATTCTTCAAAAGTCAAAAAAGTTATAGCTTCAAACCTAAATAATTGTCAAAAAAGGAGACGATTGTTAAGCTACTAATTTTGACTTTTGACCCAAAATGGTACATATTGCCAGATCGGAAAAGTTAACAGGGTGGCAGCCCTTGGACCAGATGGCAACGTTTGACAACCGTGAACTGCAATCATATGACTTGTTCGATCGATAGAGAAGAAGAAAATAGGTTGAATTTTCTTGGGAAAACGTTGCGTTTGAGTTCACACACATTTAACGCAAACAGCGAGCCGAACGAGTGCTAAAAACTGTGTTGAGCATTAAAAAGCAGCACAGTTAATTTAAATTAAACAATTTTGCAAACGCTTTAATCGCTGTTTGTTTGTGTGTCAACTGTGCAACTGTGCAAGTGTGTGTGTGTGTCAGTCAGTCATTCACAATAATGGAGAGCTCTGGATTTATGTTCAACGTTGACAACGGTTATTTGGAGGGACTTTGCCGTGGCTTCAAATGCGGCATTTTGAAGCAGGCCGACTATTTGAATCTGGTGCAGTGTGAGACACTCGAGGGTAAGTTCCATATCCAACAATATCCATATTATATATCCAATATTTGCATCTTTTTCATACGCCCGTTTTTTTTTTTTGAGTCACATGACAGGCAGCAAAAAGCGCGAGCAGCGCTGCTATCAGCGAGGGCAGCGCAGCAGCAGCAACAACAACAACAGCAGCGGCTGTCAGTCTAACTGTGTATGTGTGTGTCAGTGACTGAACATGTGCGTGTGTGTGTGTGTATAAGCTTGTCTTGTGATTTGTTTTCATTTATACACTATGAAAAAAAAAGAGTATTCAACTGTAACGCATTCAATAACAGTGCAAACTCGCTTATAAGGACAATTCGCGAGCAGACTGTGTGCGATTAAACGAGTGTACACGACTATGGCATACCCTGTCATTTATTTTCTGTTAGGCACGCCAGCATATGATGCCCTTGAAAATCGCTGTATTCAATTTTCAATTGATTTTTCCTATGGCAGCTATATAATATAGTTGACCGATTTAAATCAAATTAAGTCAGGATGTATAAGACCAAACCAGAAGCATATGCTGTCAGATTGGTTGGAATACCTCGAAAAACAAAAAAGTTTTTCATACTAAAACTTGATATTCGACCGATCTTTTCTATGGCAGCTATAGGATATGGTCACCCGGTTTGAACCAAATTTGGTCAGGATGTATAGGACTGATTTATATGCATATTCTGTCAGATTTGTTAAGACATCTTAGAAAACAAAGAAAAAAACTTGATTTTTGACCGATCGTTTCTATGGCAGCTATATGATATAGTGGTCCGATCCAATAATAAAAACAAACTTTATCTGCGTGCGGTATCCAAGAACCTATATTTAAATTTTGAAGTCGCTAGCTCTTATAGTCCCTGAGATCTACATAGGTTTTCATTAGACTAGACTGTTGCTGCCTGTTACATTAATTTACACAAATCTATTATACCCGTTTTTGCCTATTTTAATATTTCAAATGACCAGAAAACTCAAAAATTGCTATCATATTTATATTTATATTAAAAATTGTTATTTTATTTAGTTTTCTTTGTGATTTCTATTATTTATAGTTGTATTATAATTTATACTACAATTATAATATCTTGTAAATTTGATAACTTGTGAATTTATGCATAACACTTTTAATACATATAGAAAATTAAAATCAAATTAGAAAATATACACAATTAAAATATATCTTCTTATATGCAAAACTCTATTTCTGACCGACGGTTCCTTTTGGTGTCAAAACGGTAAGAGCTAGAAGGCTGTAATTTTGACACAACATAGCTGAGACACTTTATTTCGATACATTATACAAGACCCAAAAATTAAATTGTATTTAATGATAATTAATGGATTTCTCCGTTCTTTGTAGATCTGAAGCTGCATCTGCAGGGCACGGACTATGGCAGTTTTCTGGCCAACGAGCCGTCGCCTCTGTCGGTCTCCGTGATCGATGATAAGCTGCGTGAGAAGCTCGTGATTGAGTTCCAGCATATGCGCAATCACGCCGTGGAGCCACTGTCCAATTTCCTGGACTTTATCACATATGGCTATATGATTGATAACATCATACTGTTGATCACGGGCACACTGCATCAGCGTCCCATCTCCGAGCTGATTCCCAAGTGTCATCCATTGGGCAGCTTCGAGCAGATGGAGGCCATCCATGTGGCATCCACACCCGCTGAGCTCTACAATGCCGTCTTGGTGGACACTCCGTTGGCCCCGTTCTTCGTCGACTGCATTTCGGAGCAGGATCTCGACGAGATGAACATCGAGATCATCCGTAATACCCTCTACAAAGCCTACCTCGAGGCATTCTACAACTTCTGCAAGAACATGGGCGGCTCCACTGCCGATGTCATGTGCGAAATCTTGGCCGTAAGTTGAATCTTTATACTTAATGGGGTTATAATTAAATCTAATTACTACAAATATTTGTAAAATTCAACTATCTATGATCTAGTGTATGAAAATATCTTTAAAATGCGAATTTTAACTCTTAATTTGGATCGTTACGTTACATTCGCTCACCAAAATGTGACAAAAACCTGAAAAAGTCAAAGTTTTAAAAAGTTTTTCTTATATCTGAGTAGCAATTAAGCTTGAATACATTTAGTAAAAAATATGAAAACATTCGACCTTTTCGCTTAAAAGTTATAAGCAAAAATATGCGATGTAACGTCACGTTACAAAAATAGAAATATGATTTTGAGTTGGTTTTAAAAAACGCAAAACTCTTCAAAATGGAAAGGACCTTTTGCATAAAGTTTTTTTTTAAATATCATTTAAAATAATGTAAGTTAGTTTTCAAGGTTTTTAAATTTAAAAATCTCTTCTCATTTTATTTATATTAGCGTTAAGCATGACACGTAACGTTACATAAATTTTTCTGGCATTTTAAAGCATAAATATATAAATGTATATATTTTTTAGTAATTAAAAAACTTGTAAATCCAAATTGAAATGTTTTCTTTGCATATTGATAAGTTTTTTGTTGCTGGAAAAGAGATTTTGTTAAATAATTGATATAATACATACGTATTATTAAGAAAACGGGCAAAAATATAGATAAACTCAATTTATTCAAATATATAATCGGTAAGCTCATTCTTAGTTAGCTAATATATGTGTTTTAATTGCTTAAATAAGAAACTTAAAATTGTTTCCGAATGAAAATTTGATAAAATGTAAGCTTTTAATCAATTTTAAATTATTGGTGGACTTTTCTGTGGAAATGTCCATATGATATTCGTAATTTTATCTGTGTTTTCCCCAGTATCCTCTTTTAGTTTGAGGCTGATTAAAAATTGAGATCAAATTATTTCAATATTATTTCTTTATGCAGATTAAAAATGAAGATATCAAGACTTCGGATCATAAAATACAAGCCTTAGATCAAGTTTTTATGCAGATTAAAAAATAAGAGATCAAGAAATACATTTTATTTAATAATCAGCATTTATCAAGTATGTTATATATTTGTATCTAACTTTGTTCTCTCCTATATCTTCTTTTCAGTTTGAGGCTGATCGTCGTGCCATCATCATCACGATCAACTCCTTTGGCACCGAGCTGTCCAAGGACGATCGCGCCAAGCTGTATCCCAACTGTGGCAAGATGTATCCCGATGGATTGGCCGCCTTGGCTCGGGCCGATGATTACGAGCAGGTGAAAACCGTGGCCGAGTATTATGCCGAATATGCGGCACTCTTTGACGGATCCGGCAATAATCCTGGCGATAAGACACTGGAGGACAAGTTCTTTGAGCATGAGGTGAAACTGAATGTGTTTGCCTTCTTGCAACAGTTCCATTTCGGCGTCTTCTATGCGTATCTGAAGCTCAAGGAGCAGGAATGTCGTAATATTGTCTGGATTGCCGAATGTGTGGCCCAAAAACATCGCGCCAAAATCGACAACTATATACCTATATTCTAAGATCCCTCAATTCCCCTTACAACAAAAAAAAAAAACAAAAAAACACATTTCAATAATTTTTAAACATCAATTTCTTACTTTTCAATCGTTAATTAATGTACTACAATTTTTTTTTTTTGTGTTTTTCCCCCTTGTTATGCAATTTTGTTTATATAAATGTGTGTATATTATAATATGATACTACTGTATGTATTCTTGTTTCGAGTATTATTCCAATTTACCATACATATATATATTGTTGTTGTTGTGGCTGCCACAGTCAGACCCAAGTATGACGGCAAACGCAAGTTGAAAATTTTCATATAAAAAATTAGTGCAATTGCAGCTGTTGAAATGTTCAAAACTCTTCTGAATGCTTAATGGATTTTTTTTTTGATGGCAATTCAGTTACTAATTCCCATTCCCATGTCGTAGAAATCTCTCGTATTTGATATCGAGAGTGTTCGATTTAACATTATTACTAAATGCATATATGTAAATTGTAAATTGTTTCAAACTTGCAGCTGCACATCAAATATATAAATATAAAAATATATTATGAAACCAAACAATTCGATTCTTCATTGAGAAAGAGAGCACAAATAGAAGAGGACAAAAGACATAAGGAAATTTAAAAACGCAAATTTAAAACTACATAACGAAATTAAAATAAACATTTGTGACAAATCCAATAAAATGCAAATCGTCTAACTCTGTGGTGGTGGAGACATGAGTAACAAGCCATATATATATTCTTGATCTGTGCCAACAATTGAGTCGATTTATCCCTGTCTATAGGTCTGTATAAACTCCGAGATCTCAGATACTTTAAGAGCTAGATACTCTAAATTCGATATGTAGGTTCCTGTATAGCAAACGCAGATCAAGTTTATACTTTTTCTTGAATCGGACCACTATATCATATAGCTGCCATAGGAACAAAATTTCGAAAATCAAGTTTTGGTATGAAAAACTTCTTAATTTTTTGAGATATCTTAACCAATTTGACATAATGTGATTCTGGGTTAGTTCTTATACATCCTGACCAAATTTGAATAAAATCGGTCAGCTACATAATAAGGTTGTCATAGGAACAATCCTAACAATGTTCTGTTCTAAATTTATTTTATATATTCCAAATAAGGTTTCAAATTTTGCGGATCACAAAATATAAACAATGAAACATAAAATACCTGAAATATTTCCAATAAATATACAACATTTTTCGAAATAACAGGCAGCGATTGATATTTAATTTTTGATCAATCCTAAAACAATGATTTAAATATTTGGTATAGTAGTTTCCATAACAAAAAATATCGTAAAATTGTTTTTTGTTTTTAATTTTTTGGTCGTTTTGCATTCAGTCTAACTTCCCTTATAAATACTAAATAGTAAGCTCAAATGGATTTTCGAGCATTTTAATCAATGCAGCGCGTTGCCAGATGTACATAAATATACAATCAGTTCCACTTCCAATAAGTAATTATTTGATTCATTTCACTTGCAATTTTTTTTTTAAAAAATATGCAACTTTTGAATTAATTAGTAAGAAATATTTCAAGCATTTTAGTAAAGCTCTATTTTATATTTTTTCGCTGTATTTAATGGATATATGAGACATTTTTAATTGATCCACTCCAAAAATTAATAAATATGTAATTGAAAACCGGATCGGTATATTGAGCTTAAGATAAGAGCTTAAGTGTGAAAAAATAATATTAATAGAATAGCTAACTTCTGAATTTCATTATGAAGTTGCCATTGGAACAGCTTACAGACTTATTACAAAGGCGTTTCTAAAAAATGCTGCGGTATACAGAAATTTTATTTATTTATTTTTTTCCAAACGGATAAGATTGAATTTTGAATATATAAAGAAATTTTTAGCTGCAATAAAATTTTAAAAATCAAATTAATGTATTATGATTTTTTAATAAAAATTTAAATTTAATTTTATTGAAAAATAGTTAAACAATTTTTTAATAATGCAAACAATTACTTTTTGCGCTCCCTGATTTTTTCTTGTTCTAAATATTTGAATTTAGTTTAAGTTAAAAATAATCAGACAATTGAAAAATTGTAATTTGTTGATTAGTGTAAAGGTAATTACATTGGCCATTGAGTTATCTTATCATTTTATTGGCCACTATGAATTCCCATACAGAGTTACTTCTACATGTATTAAACCCATTCATGAGTAATAGTTGCAAGTGCAACGTCTGGTCACGTCTTGAATAATTTGAGTTCTTTGTTCTTTAACCAGTTGATGAGGGATCAAGGTTTTCAAAAGGTGCGGAGATGATGAATCACAAGGAACCCAACAATTTGAGCCTAGACAAAGAAATCCCACAATTTACATTTACACCACGATCTTAAGTGCAAGAAAAAAGATGAGAAAAAAAAAGAAGTGCTGACTTATTGTTCAAGTATCTGTATCTGTGTTTGCGTCTGCAAATGTATCTTTATCTGTTTCAGTAAATACTTATTGATCTGTTTGTGTTTTTCTGGGCTTTCCCAATCCATGCAATAATTGTGGCATCATTTAATACTTATTTTAATTTCCTTACACTTTTATACTTTAAAATAAAAATTGTTTTTTTTTATGATTAGTTTTAATTTTAAATTTTTTTCTAAATTAAAGTTATTTTTTATAATTTTATTTTAATTTTAATCAACTTCGTAGCGGACACTACATAAATAAATTAAATTAAATTAAAAAAATGTATCTGCATCTCTATCTCTATTTCTATCTTTATCTGTCTGTCATCTGTATCTGCAACCGACGAGTTCGATGCCAAGTTAATTATGCTCGTCTTTCGAAGTTCGAACTTGTCGAATGTCGAATCTAGCGATGCCGCATTGTTGTTCTTGTTGCTGTTGTTGTTTTCCGTTAGCCAGAGGGCGCTAGAGTTACAGACACACACACACATACATACATACCTGCGTAGTTATCAGTGCTGACAGCTTTTGATCAGCTAAAAAGCTGTTTTTAGCGGAAAAAAGGCAAAAAAAAAAGAAACAATTCAATTTTCAACACTTTGAAAAAAAAAAACACTTGATAATTTTCTGTATTTGACATATTTCTTTGTATTTTGAAAATTAAATTAATTAAATTTTGTATTTAAGCTTTTGTTTTTTTTATTTTGCATCATAACTCGAGAAAAAACCACAACAGCCACAACCGATAATAAAAGGCCTTCAAATTAATTATGTTAATCATTTATACACAGTTTTAAATTTAAATCACTAGTTCTAATACAAATTTATTTATAGCTTCGACGTATTTACATAACTGCATTTTATATACATTTTTTAAGATATTCAAATCAGGGTATCGAAGAAAAATACTTAAATTTGCATGCAGATTAATTTTAGAAGCCAAACTATGCTCAAAATAACATATAAAATCGGTTCAGCTTTGACAAAGTTATGGAAGTTTGAAGTTGGTCAGACCTTTGACCTAACAACTTTACAAGTCAAAATTTTTGTCAGATTTAACATGATATTTTACAAAAATATGAAAGGTGTCAGAACCAAGTTTAAAGTGTTGTTTTATACTAATTACGATATAAGGAGTCGATTAAAAGTAAAAACTTGAGATTTAAAATTTTCAATTTTTAAAATTTCAAAGGGGGGACCCTTAGCATGGAACCCAAGATCTTGAGTCAAATAATTTTTTTTACAAAATTAGTCAAATTTGAATGCAGAATGAATATACAGGCCGAATAATGATCAAAATGACATTCCATTTGAAAATCGGTCCAGTTTTCGCAGAGTTATGAAAGTTTGAAGTATGTCAGACCCTTGACCTAGCAACTTTACAAGTCAAAATTGTTGTTCAATTTGACATGATTTTTTACAAGAAAATGAAATGTCTCAGAATCAAGTTTAAAGTGTTGTTTTATACTAATTACGATATAAGGAGTCGATTAAAAGTAAAAACTTGAGATTTAAAATTTTCAATTTTTAAAATTTCAAAGGGGGGACCCTTAGCATGGAACCCAAGATTTTGAGGAAAATAATTTTTTTTTTCAAAATTAATAAAATTTGAATGCAGAATGAATATAAAGGCTGAATAATGATCAAAATGGCATTCCGTTTAAAAATCGGTCCAGTTTTGACCATGTTATGAGAGCTCGAAGTTGGTCAGACCCTTGACCTTTGACTTTACAAGTCAAAATTTTTGTTCAATTTCCCATGATTTTTTACAAAGATATGAAAGGTCTCAGAATGAAATTTTAGGGGCTAAATATAAATGAATATGAAATGATTTTTGGCTTAAAAAAGCTTTTATGGCAGCACTGGTGCGTGTGCATAGAAGTTCCGTTAGGCCAAACAGGTGGCAGCACAATTCAAGCAAAAAGAAAGCAGTCATTATTGTTTTTGTTGTTGGTGCTTTTCTTGTTGTTGCTGTTGCTGTCTTCGCTTCGTCTGCTGCTGCGCCTAAGTCTTTGACTTTGACTTGCTGTTTGTCTTCGTGTCGCCTTCGTGTCGCGTCGTGCCGAAGTTCAATCGCTGGATCGTTGGAATTGCCAATAACTCGGCTCGATGTCGTCGCCTTGTCGCAGTTGTGTTTCGCGTCTCCAAACGTTGAGTTCACTCTTAAAGTCGCTCTCTTAAGTCACTCAAACTCACTCACACTCTCAAACGAACGGACACAAACAAATAAGCTTCACTCAATTTTTTTTTTGCTTGCAACGCGCGCAACAAAAACGAATTCTTTTTTTTTTACTGTGTATTAAATTGATTAATTTGTAATTTTTGCCGATTTGATCAAAGTGCATATTGATCATATTGTTGTTGCCGCCAAAAGGATACACAGGATAACATACATAACGTAGGTAAAGGAGTGGAATCCGTTCAGAAAATTTGAAATTCAAAAACTCAGCTAAGTTTTCTTACTGCCCTCTATTTGTGGATTCCATTGTTATAATGGTATGTTTTGAAATTAAACAAAATGGAATCCATTAAAAAATTAGGAGATTAAAAAATATTAAATAAAGTATAGTAGCTGAGCTTGCTTTGTGGAATCTATTGATAAAATGCGAATTTCAGAAATTAAGCAAAATGGAATCTATTAAAAAATTGGGATATAAAGTTTTTTAACTGATCTCGCTTTGTGAATTCCATTGCTATAATGGAAAATGAAGAAATTCTTGTGGAATCCATTGGATATTTTGTGAAATTCAGATATAAAACAAAGTGGAATCCATTTAAAAAATTGGGATATTAAATAACTGACCACGCTATGTGGAATCTATTGTTGAAATGGGGAATTCGTAAAATAAACAAAGTGGAATTCATTGCTAAAAATTGATTTTAAGAGATTCAGCCTGGTCTACGAACTGCCCTCGCTTTCAAGAATCCATTGTTTTATTGGGAAGCTCTGAGCATAAGCAAAGTTTACTCGCAAAGTGGAAACCATTGTTATAATGCGAAATTAATAAATTATACCAAGTGGAATTTATTACAAAAAGTTTTGATTATTGAAAAATATCAAACAAAGTGTACTTACTGCCCTCTCAGAGTGGAATCCAATCAAAAAATTTGAGGACTCTGAAAATTAAACAAGCTGGAATCCATTAACAAACTAAATAAATTATATATTAATAATTATAATTAATGCGGAATCGTTTGCTTAAATAGCAAATTCAGAAATTAAAGGAATGGGAATCCATTGATAGAAAAAAGACTTCAGGAAATTCAGATTTCATTGAACAAATTTAGTCGTAGAAAAAAGTGAAATATATTGATGAAATAAGTTTTAGTTAACTTTATATACATTAATTAATATTATATATTAGAAAATTAAAAAAGTGGAAAATGATTGGTTTATAATTCAACAAAGTTCTCATACCGCCCTCGCACAGTGTGTGTGTGTGTGTGTGTGTGTTATGCGAAATGCGGCCAATGCCTGCGCCAAAGAGAACGAACTTGTCACTTAACTTGGCTAAAGCTGTTGATGACCAGGAAATCCAAAAGCAACAAAGCAAACAACAACAACAACAGCAACAAAAACCAACAACATCAAACGCACGTAAAAGTCGCCGAGAAATTGTGTCAACCAGTTTGCGTTGCCCGCTCTGCCGCCGTCCGCTGTCAGCGTCAGCAGCGACGTCGACGTCAACGTCCACTTCTGTTTGGTGTTCTGCTGATCGTTGTTGTTTTTGCTGCTATTGCTTAGCAATTTACTCGTATTTGAATTTGGCACTCGTTTTACTTTCTACCAATGATAAAATCATCAATATCTTAAAATTTTGACACTTGTTATATTTTTTAAAACATGTAAAACTACATATTTATTTTTTATTGTCCTCCCACATTTCTGCTTCTTCTGATTGTAAGCAGTGTGAGCAGCTCTCTTTAAATGTCCTCTCTCGTATCCTCTGCTCATCGCCCTCACACACATACACACACACATCATTGATCCAGCACTCTCTTTGACTTTGCTTCCTATTCATTATCCACCATTGTTAGAGCACTTCCCAGTAAAACCCGGAGCAACGTGTTCCGCCAAGCAATTCCTTCTGGCAACCTTATGATTCATGCAAAATGAGTAGTATATGTCTTGACAGGGTGCTAAGAGAGCTCAAAAAAGCCTTGCAATAGGAGTACGTTGCATTTGCTGACTTTGGAAGGCTAAACGCCAGGTCTTTCAAAACGTTCGCTGCTCTGCTATGTATTTTGACACGCCCTCGCCTTCGCAAAGACAGGCACAAACTCTGTTAACCACCACGAAAGAGCGGACATAGCATAATTAGCGCAATTTTTACAGTTTTTTCTTTATGTTTTTTTCATTCTTTTGTGGATGATCTTCATATACTTGTAATTTTTCTATCGCAAAAAAGAAGAAGCTGCCGTCGAGTGCGCACGTGTTTGCAAAGTGATTTTGAAATATGAAAACTTGGAAAAATATTATTTTTACATTGTGTAAGTACAAAAATATAGTAATTTCTTTTGCATTTATACATTGCATTTATTTATTTATATTTATATTATAATATTTTATTTATTTATTTAGCCGTCAAATATATGACTTATGTATGTATTAATACGTAAAATGCGTTGTTCGACTTTATATTGAAATGTAAGTACAGTAGATACTATTTTATGTAATACAGAGTTTAATTCTTAAAGTAATTAATTTTTTTTCATTTCTTAAAGTGTGGATGCACACGCAAAACCAAGCCGACGCCTTTGGAATAGAAAAAACCGAACCAAGACGAGACAACGCACTGGGGGGAATATATACTATTTATAGATTTAAATATAAATATTTTCATTATGTTATTATTTATATATCACATTTGTCTAAGCAAATATATATGAATTTTCAATATTTATTGTGTTTTAATGAACGTTGTTTATCCACTCCAAAGCAATGCCTTTTGGAAGCATTATGTTCGTAGCGAACGCCGCAGGCCTGCTCTACTGCCTTCTACAAGAAGGCCTTCTGCAACGTTGTTCTTGGAAATTGGCGTTGGAAAGGGAAATGGGCGTTAGCAGAGCCATAACAGAAGCCCTGCCAAACTACCTTGCAATGCTACCCTTCTTTCAGCGTTTCACCCCTGTATAATAGCGAATGGAAAACGTCAGATTTAGCAACTGCTCTTACGTTACTTAACATGTGGTTTGAAGTTACTTTCGATAGGAGCCAAGTTTTATTGGGTTATCGATCTTGCTCACACACACACACACACACACATGCAGCATAGAAATGCATTGCGAAAGAGAGTGCCAAAACAAAGGCTTTATATTGCAGTGCTGCCATTTTAGCTACAAATTATTTAGCTTTATTTATTAAGTTGCTTGAGCTTTTAAATCATTTGATATTTTAAATTAATTAATTTTCTAAAAATATATTTATTTACGGCAACCAAAAACAGTTGAAAAATGAAAATGATCAAATATTAAAAATAATATTACAAATTAAAATATGTTGACTAAAATATGTTGACTATTTTATAGCAAAAACAAATAACTACAATATGATGACAAACGAGGGTAATGCATAATGTTTCCTCTTGACCATTCATCAATTCCCATCATTAGTCAATGTCATTACTGTGTAAAATTTCACTCTTCCGGCGTTGAATAGAAGAAGTTACTTAACCTTAATATACTTGAGTTGACATGGTACACAGCTAAAAAAAATCATGTGTGCTTGTTTTGTAAGAAATATAGTAATTTCGAGAAATGTTCTTACATTAATACAAAACATTATTTGAAATAAGTGTTTTTTATTTATTCTTACTTATTATTCTTATTTCTCCTATTTAAGCTTTAAATTTTAAAGTTATCTTATTAAAAAATACCATTATTTTTGATATAGGAAATATAATAGCATTAATTACTTGTAATATTCTTAATATAAGGCCAAAAATCTTGATTGTAACTACTCATATGTGTTTTTTCGTTTTTTTTTTTTATTTAAAGTTGTCTTATTAGAAAGAATATTTGTCTTGGTTGTCTTTGATACTAGAAACCGGTTCTTTTTTCAAGCCTGAGTGTACTCGTAATTCTTATGCTTTCACCTACATTCAAAATCAAAGTCAAAGAAAGTGAGACACCAAATTATGCAAATTATATGTGTTATATAAACCATTGAAGGATGTAAAAGTTGGGCAACTGTTTAGCATAATCGAAGCATTCGTGTCGTAATCAAAAATGAAGAAGTTACAAAAAGAAAAAAAAAGTACAAAAGAAATTTTTCGCAGTCTGCAAAGATAAAAAATAATAATAATAAAAAAAAAACAAATCAAAACACTTTCGCTGAGGCTGCATAATTAACATTTCTTTTGATTTCGATTTTGTTTTTGATTTTTTAATTTCAATTTCGATGAGCTACCTCTTTCCACAGTACCCCCTACCCGCTTACCCTTCCCCTTCCCTTCTCCCTCCCTTTTACGCATGTGTTAAAAAGCACTTTTGTTGTCGTTGTACTTTCTATTTTCCTATGCGTTTAATAATTAATTAATGCTAATATCTTTTCACAACCGTTATAATTTATTGACAAAAATAGAAAATATACGCGGCTAATAACACGATCCACATACGGTCCACACAGACAGTTGTTGTTCCAAATGCGGCAAATGCAAATGAATGTCAATATGAATATGAATGTGAATGTGAATACATGTGAAAACGGTTCGAGTGTTACGTATTGGAATGCCAGTGAAATTATGTGAACAGCTGAAGAAAATTTTGTATTTTGGGATGCTATCCACAATTTAGGCCGATTGTTCCAATTGGTAACAGTTGTAACTGTAACTGTCGCCAAATTCCTAATTGGTAACTGACTGCAGTGTGTGTGCGTGTGTGTGTGTTGCATTAACATCCGGTGTTGCCAGTTTAGTTATTTTGTTGCTAGACTGGGCTGTTTTTTAATGCAAAGCTTGAAAGATTTCAGATTTGCTTGGAAATATGAGTTGATTGCCAGATTCCTTCGGTATACTAAAGATTAAAGATATAATAAGAGAAAAAAAGAATTTAAATGAGGTATTGAAATGCTAATCAAATATTACAAAAAAAAAAAAAATTGTCTCCTGGGAAATACTTATTTTTTTTTTTTTGCCGATTATGATCATATTTTAATAAGGGGTCGATATTTTCTATATTTAAATATTCATACACTATACCTCAAGTACATTACTTTTTTTTTGTCTCTTATTATATTCCTTAAAAAATATTTATTTTAGAATCTAATTCATTTATTTACTTATTTATTTATTTACTTTTAACTAATAGCAGTCAACAAATTTGAATTAAGATTTAAGAATGATTTAAAATTATATTAAAAAAAAAAGGGGAAAATGTAAAGTATAAATGTTGAAGTTATCAAATATTTCTTATCAAAGATCATCATGTTCTATCAATTTTAAATGTTAAAAAATGTATGCAATATGTGTAAACATTTATGATGTTAAAAATGGCGGAAAAGAATATCACAAAAAAAAAAAAAATGCTAATAAGCTGTCAGTTGTACTCTATCAAAAGTGACAGATTTGTCGGGAAAAAGGCTGTGCTGTCAACACTGTTGAGAACATCACCCACTTGTTGCTAACAGTTATTGTTATAAGCAGCTGTTGTTGTTGTTGCTGCTGCTGTTGTTGTTGTTGTAGTTGCGAGCTGCCAGATTTGGTAAGCATACTTTCTATCCAGTCGAGTCGACTCAGTCAAGCAGTCAGCGAGCAACAACAACAATAATAATAATTGGGTTACAAATTGCGCTTGTTGTTGTTGCCAGCTGGAAGGTCATTTTATGCAATGAGAGCGTGAAACCAAATAGCGGAGGAGAGAGAGAGGTCAAAGGACTGTATACAATACACAGATTTGCTGCATGTGACCAACAGATGACGCTGTAAAATAACGAGAGAAGATAAATGAGAGCGAGAGCGAGAGAGATCAAAGGACTACATACAATTGATCAATGCGTCTGACCAGCAGATGCCACTTTGTTTTCTGCTGCCGACCAACAGATGGCGGCCTCTCTAAGCAAAAGTGTTAGGATGAGTAATGCAGAGATAGAGAGAGAGAGAGCAAGAGCAAGAAGCTGAAGCAGAAGGTAGCAGGTGCCGAGGTTTATTACAACAACAACGTTCGGAATGAGTAGATAGAGGTATTTCTGGAACAAATTCTAATAAGATTTTGACTTTTTTTTAAGCAAATCTTAATCAATTGCAGGAACGACTAATAAGATTTTAGTTTTGTGAATTTATAATAAAAGAAAATTTGAAAACAATTATTTTTAAGAGCTTTTAGCAAAAGTTTGCCTTCAGTAGAATAAAATTAGAATGTTACCACATATGTTGAATGCTTAAGCTGCAATTTAAAAATTGTCAGCTCTCTTTTTAACCCATTTTGTTGTTTTAGCTGCAATTCCCTTAGCTTTTTCTTACCTGATAGTTCATCTGGCACATCTATAGTAATTTTTCTGCCTTAAATATATCATTATTTCATTATTCGGTATTAATAAATTAAAATTAAAATAAAATCTAATCTTAATCTATTTCAGGAATGCCCATAATAGTTAAAAATTTCACTTTTGCTAGCGGTGAAACAGTTAC
The DNA here is from genome assembly GCF_004354385.1 of Drosophila innubila. Classification (NCBI taxonomy): domain Eukaryota; kingdom Metazoa; phylum Arthropoda; class Insecta; order Diptera; family Drosophilidae; genus Drosophila; species Drosophila innubila. The sequence goes on from NC_047626.1 coordinate 1,572,061, forward strand.
GTTTCTTTGCATATTCAGATTCCACACTTTACAATCCAAATTCCACACTTCACATTCTAAGCAGTCGCAATCAAAAGAGAAAAAAATTAATGTGAAATTAAGTAACTGAATTCGTTGTTGTTGTGGGATGAATTTAAGAAGATTTCACTCTCGTTTTTGTTGTTTTTTTTTTTTTTTTTTTTTGGTTAAGCTTTTGTCTTTGTTTCCATGCGCATTTCGAATTCGAGATTGAATTCGATTTCGATTTCGTTAGCTGCTTAGACAAGAGAAGCTGTTAATTTGTTTACTTTGAAATTCAGGCAACCACAATTTTTTTCTCTTTGTACGCCCCCTCCCCCTCCCACTCTCCTCTCTCTCCACCTTCCACACCACACTTCCCACATTGCTATTGGGCATTTCGCACTCGTTGACAAAGAGAAAGAGAAGAAGAAAGAAAGAGAGCATGAAAGAAACGAACAGCAAATGGAAGAAATTATGTCAATATTTATTTAAATTCATTTCTTTCGTCAGTTCATGCGAAAAATAAGAAGAAGAAGCAGAGGAAGAAGCTGAAGAAGAAGAGGAAGAAGCTGAAGAATTGGAGAAATTTAATCGAGCGTCACTTGAAAGCGATTTTTGTTGTTTGTTTTGTTTTTGTTTACTTTTGAAATACTTAAATTTTTTTGGTGCTTTTTTTTTGAAGCTGTGATTTGGGTGAAATCTTCAATTGGATTTGGAAACCCTGTACTTAAAAAATACATCGATTTTAATGGGCAAAAAAAAAAAAAAAATAAATTGGTAACCCAAATTCGTAATCTACGCTCAATTCTTAGATGTTTCTACAGATAAACCATACCTATAAAATTAATTCCAAGTCACCGTTTTTTAAATTAAAAAGTGTACTTTTTTTTTACTTATAGCTTGACATTATAAGCATATTTTAAGTATTTTTAGTTCGATCCTGACAAGACTGTTATAAAAACTCTTGTAAATACCAAGACTTATAAAATTTCTTAGAGTCAAAGGACCAATTGTCTTTTAAACATAATTTTTGTGCATGGACTAAAAACACAACATTTTTAATCTCAAAAAGTGGGTACTAGGAATTATATTTAGAGCTATGGTTTCTTGGTAAAAACATCTTAAAATTGACAATTTTTTGTAAAAATTAATCGATGAATTTATTTCTTGGTTCAATTTACAAATCTTTAGCTTAAATGTTGCTCTTTTTTTTAAGTTGATCGTTTTATTCAAATTTAAGTGAACAACTTGGATAATTTAATTGAACTTTAATTTCTAATTGATTTTATTCGAATCAAAAATAATAATTAAAAAATAACCTAAAATTTTTTATTCATTTGCAGTTTCAAGATGGCCAATTTTGTAAACCGCTCGTTGTTGCTGTTGCTTTTGGCCAGCTGTATTTTGTTGGCTGTGAATGGGAAATCCGTGAGTCGACGCACCGATAAAATCTCCGAGAACTTTAAGCAGCTCGATTTGCCACCAGAGGAGATTGATCCGAATGTGGCGCCACCAGAGCCCCAAAAATTGGATGCAAATGATGCAGAGACTGCACTTTCAGATCCCGTGGCAGTTGCAAGTCCAACTTCCACTTCGGCTGCTGTGGTTGATGAGAGCATCAATGAAATCGCTAGTGAAATCGCTAGTGAAAATGCAGCAGATTCCGCAGCTGTGGCAGACTCCGCTCCAGTTGCCACAACTGCGGTGGCAACAGCAACAGCAACAGCAAAACCGAAGCCAAAACCCACAAAAACGACTGCAAAACCGACGGAAGATAATCCGATTAGTCGGTACTGCAAGTGCACAGAGTCGCATTGCGATTGTTGCCGTAAATTTGGGCTGCCACTGCTGCCCAGTGGTCCGGGCTGTGCCAAAATCTCGTATCTGGGCAACGATGAGATGAGTGTGTCGCTTAAATTCGGTGAAATCACCCTCGCCTCCCGTCGCATCTCCAGCAAACGTGCTCGGCCCATTTGTGTGAGCATGCCCGGCGGTTATTCCAAGTTCTGCGGCCGTGTGTACGGCTTATCCCAGGCCAAGGAGAACTTCAAGGCCTGCCTTGCCTTCGAGCTGCGTGCCGAGGATGACATTGAGGCGCAGTTGCCCATCTCCTGCTTCAAATTCGGTGCCGAGGGATTGCGCGTCGCAGAGGCAGAGCCGTTACCCACCAAGGTAAAGCAGCCGGAGGAGGATGATGATGATGACATCTTTGGTTTTGGTGGTAAGTACAGTGTACACTCAACTTGCTAAAAATACAGCAATACCCAACAAATCCACCAAATATACGAGCTGCATATAATTCAAAAAAGTCGGCATCAATCCGCTTGTGCGTATGTCTGGCGCCAACTCTACATATAATTTGTAGTATGCTCATTCGTTAGCTGATTAAAAATAATATATTAGACAGCCGAGACGTGTATCACTGCGCACGGCAGTTCGCGTTAGTGACGAAAGCATCACGAAGGGTGCGAAAGGCGACTATATATACAGCTAAGTTGGAAAATTTGCTACGACTGTCCGATCAGATCGAGTTATATACCGATTCGGCACTGCGAAAAAAGTAATTTTTATGTACAAAGAAGCTCACCCTTTTTTCACAGTGCACAATGCCAATTTTCGCTTTTTTTTTTTATTAATTTATATTTTTATTTAAAATTTTTAGATTAAACTGAATTTTGTTCTTCACAAAATTGGATATCAGAAGTTTTGGGGCTAGAAATTGCTTTCGTCACTAGACTTTTACCTCGTGTAGAGGTTTTTTTGTGGGATTTGATATAACAGTTGTAGTAATAGATAAGTAAAGAAAAGATAATATCTTATTATGAAAATATTTGTAAATTACTGAAAATTTCATAAAATTAATTGAAGAGCCAGGGATAAAATAAACCGAATTTTAAGTGTTTTTTTTTAACTCAAATCTTTTTTTTAAGCGATAGGTCTGAAAATTTATTATTTTTCGGACAAAACTAAGAATTTTTTTCTACAAAATGCACAGATATTAAATTAAATTTGTTTTTTAATTTTTTTAAATTTATTTATTTATTTATTTTTTTTTTTTTGACATTTTATATTATTGTCTTCCAACATTTCTTGCCTAGTTTTTTTACTCTGAATATTTTTTTTTAGTTGAATTTCCTAATTGATGATTCCTTTGTTTTCTTACTTATTTCCTTTCCTAAAATGTTGTTCTTAATTTATTTATTTATTTTTTTCGTATTTCTTAAACAAATTTTCGAAATTTGTATGAGGTACCATTTTTCATAAATCATTCTAAAACGCTTATAGGGTGTCCGAAATCATGGGACAAAAATAATTTATTTTTTTTTTTTTTTTTTTGTATAATGTATAATGACCCCATTTTTTCTTTTTTTTTCTTGCAGCTGGCGGCGATGATGACGATGAGGATGAGGATGATTACGACGATGCCGAGGAGGCTTCGGCAGAGGACGACGATACGGATGATGATTACACGGAAGACGATGATACCGAAGCACCCGAAGATGCCGATTACGGTGGCTTCAGTCTGGGCGGTTTACTGGACGAGCTCGACGACGATGAGGATGAGAAGCCGGTGAAGAAACCCGTGACGGCTGTGACAGCAGTCGTGACTGCTCCCGTCGATCAGACCCGTGAGCAGAGCACGGATCTGGTTCAGAGCAAGGATGAGGCCGGAACGGTTGCAGCTGCTACAGTTGCCACGCCCCTGGCCGAGGAGGCGGCCGCAGCGGTGGAGGCGGCCACAACCCCAGCCACAACCTCAACCTCAACCTCTAACAAAAAGAAGTCCAAGAAGGCGAAAAAGAACAAGAAGAAGAAGAAGGCGGCCACAAATGCGGCGAGCGAAACGGAAACCGATTTCGCCTATGAGTTATTCAATGGCATTCTGGATTTTTTCAATTGAGCGGCCAACGTGAATTTGCCAACATGTTTGGCAACACTGTAAATACCTTGTATCGACGTTGAGCTGCCCACATGAGAAAAAGAAGAAGAAGAAAAGACGAAAATATGAAGGAGAAAGAAAGAAGTATCAGGAGTTAGTCGTAGTAAAAGCAACATCTTTGTACTTTTTTTTATTTATTTATTTATTCATAACACACACACGCACCCATCTGGCAACACTGATCACTGAAATTGCAACCCTGCCACGAGATCTGGCAAAGCTTGTCTCTTTATTTATTTTAATTACAAAATGTATAACTCATTAAATAATTCTCAAAATAATAATAAATATATTTATTTATTTATTTTTCCAATACTTAACGGTAAGTGGCAGCCCTGCCAAGATTTCTGGCAACATTGCCCGCTGGCTTAAAATTAGGTTTATAAGTTTTGCAGTACCATTAAGACCAAGCAATTTATTACGTTGAAAATAAGAACATAGGTTTACGAGAAGAGCTGATTACAGGGTATATCTTAGCCAGAAATATTAAAGTCGATTCGGAGCAACATTAAACTTGCATACCTTTTTCAAAACTGAGCCGATTTTCAAAAGAAATATCGTTTTGATCATGGTTTGGCCTCTAAATTTATTCTGCATTTAAAGTTTTGTTAATTTCGCTTAAAAATATTTGCCCTCTCAAACTGGGATTAGATTTTCAATGCTAAGGGTCCCCCCTTTGAAATTTTGAAAATTAAAAAATTTAAATCTCAAGTTTTTACTTTAAATCAACTCCTTATATCGTAATTAGTATAAAACAACACTTTAAACTTGATTCTGAGACCTTTCATTTTTTTGTAAAAAATCATGTCAAATTGAACAAAAATTTTGACTTGTAAAGTTGCTAGGTCAAGGGTCTGACCAACTTCGAGCTCTCATAACTTGGTCAAAACTGGACCAATTTTGAAACGGAATGTCATTTTTATCATGGTTTGGCATCTTTACTCATTCTGCATTTAAATTTAATTAATTTTGTAAAAAAATTATTTTCCTCAAGATCTTCGGTTCCATGCTAAGGGTCCCTTTGGAATTTTGAAAATTTTAAATTTTAAATCTCAAGTTTTTAATTTTAATCAACTCCTTATATCGTAATTAGTATAAAACAACACTTTAAACTTGATTCTGAAACAGTTCAATATTATTCAAATTATTAAAAACATTTTCTTAATAACCTTTAGTGGTCTGAAGGTTTATGTGGTTGATGTGGTTTGGATGAGCCGTTTTTTTTATTCATAGTTGGGGGCAATTCAAGCATGAATTCTAGGCCTCCCCCTTTTGTCCTATATATATAAGTTGATTTAGTGCCGCCCCGTTTATCAAAATGCCGACAAAGCCACAGGGATGCCTCACTCTGGATGAAAGGTGGCGATGGCGCAACTTTTAATTAGAAACTATGCGTTTTAGTTAAGTGGGCAGACGTGTTAAATCAGCTTCAGGCTCTCTGAAGAATCCTTGGTCATTCACCTTTTCACATTGCTAGACATAAAGGATGCTCATTTAATTAACTCCAAGTTCATTTGGTTTTTCATGTAAGGTAAGGTATATTAGGGTTATGTAAGGTAAAGTAAGTTAAAGTTAGGTAATTTAATGTCATGAAAGGTAAGGTAAGGTAAGGTTTAACCTGCAATGTGTTACATTTTTATAGATAAACTAGGGGGTTTCGCCCCCTTCTCGCTTCGCTCGCCAACTCCCAATTCTTTTGAGAACTATAGGACATTATTTCTAACAAAATTCGAATTTCGCAAAACGCCGTCTTATTGCACGATTAAAATTATTAATTAATTTCAGCCTCCTAGGTCTAATGGTTTAGACTGTGCAATGATCAGTCAGTGTGTAAGCGAGAGAGTCAGGACAAAGAGTTTTATATATATAGACAAGCAGACTTACCTATGGTTCTGTAAAGAGAATATTTGTTTAATATGTTAATAAAGTTTTTTTTATTAAATTGGTGTAAAAATTTCAGCTAAAAATTTCATAAAAATCAAAGTGATTTATATATTTAGATTCGGGAAAAGTAAATACCACGTCGAGTATACATTTATATATATTTATTCAAACTTTAATGTACAATCGATTAAAATATGTCAAGCTTTAAAATTTGCATTCAATTTAATTGAATGAACCAAAACCTTTACAATATCTTTCCAACTATTTCGATCACGATGTCGTTATCCCTTAATTGATAACAACTTCGATCTCGATCTTAACAATTCCATAACGTATTACTAATATATTTCTCCAACTCGTTCCCTATTCGGCCATCTTCGTTATTTTTTATTATTTTCGTGGTGGACTTTTGTGCCATACAAAAATATTTAAAAAAAAAAAATTTCACAATCTACTTTCATAGCCAATTTCTATAGGTTACTCTTTCAATACATTTGAACATATATAAGTACATATAAATATGTATATAACATATAAAGAGCAAAAATTGTGTAAGGTTGCTTATCAATAGGAGTTACATCTATAAAAACTTGTACATCAAGTATATTTTGTATATTTTAAGAATTTAACTCGGTGTATTTCTTTTTGTTTTTTTAGTATGTATGCTTACACTGCAGATCCCTCGAATTGATCTAGAACTGGTCACAAAATATATCTTTTAACTACGAAAACATTGGTAGCGATATTCGAACCTTCATATTCACTTTTTTGTAAGCCTTTATGTATTTCTTATCGTTCCTATTAAAGCGACCAGCAGTGTAGTCATTCATACTCAATACGAGTTTAGTATTTAAAATCTTCATACTCAAAAAACCGATAAAGAAACATTTGAAAGAGCATTTGAAACCATAAAAATATTAGATTTGGATTAAACTAATACGATATCAAATGTGTTTTTTTTTATAGGGGTTTCGTTATTGTGCAATATGATATCATCATGTAAGTAAATATCTTAAGTTCATCTCAAAAATTGGAGTTTTTCAGTTATTTTTAAAAATTTTTTGTTTGTCAAAAGAACAAATATGAAACTTAAGTTTCCGTTACAAAGAGCAAAAAGTTGTCAATCTCATAGTATACTGATAGATATAGTATAATATATATATGCAATATAATATGGTATACATCTATATATAGTATATGTATTGTATAAATCTTCAATATTATTTTTATTATATATTTTCTGTGTATATGATAATGTATATGTATTTTTATGTTGTATGTTTAGGTGTATGAAATTGCGCCTTGAAAATTATACGAAAATTATAGAGGAATTCCATCGAAAAGGTTTTAGAATAAAATTAAAAAATTGGACGCATATTTAAAGTGGGTTTTTCAATCAGTCTCGTTTTTAAATGTTAGTCGATAGTAAGTAATTTCGTATGTGCATTAGTTTAGTTAGTATGTAAGTAGTATTTTTTTCAGTGGATTCCGTGGGTTCTAAAGTGAGAGTTACCTGCTTAGTTCATAATATACCCTTTCTAAAGGTCATTCCGCTTGGCAATGGGACTGAGAACTGAATTTGATATGCTTCAGTATTATTATTTCTAGATATGTGTATGCATGTGTGTGGGTTTCAAGCACTCGACTTACTTATACCCTCTAATCACCATACAGTATTTTCCCAACATTTTTACACATTCATTTTACCATTATTGAAAAAAAGTACTATTTTTTAATAAAACAAAAGAAATGTGTAAAAATGTCGAAATTCGTCGCTAAATTGTACAACTATCATTCAAGGATTCTAATTACTTATACCCTCTAATCACCATACAGTTTAATGCACATTCTTCCACATAGTCACACATTTTATTCCAATATGAAAATAAAAAAAAATACATTTGTTGCCTGTACAATTCTCAGCAAATGCACATTTTGCATATAGGAAAATAAATGTGTAAAAATGTCGAAATATGAGCATAAATATTTTAGTTTATTACCTTAATCTTCTATGCTTCTACGCTTAACTATCATTCTATCATTCTTTTTAATTTAAAATATTCCCTTAATTCGTTTACTTGACACTTGACATATATTTGTATGCACATAGGTGTAACATGCTTCGATTTCAAATACTTGAAATTCCCTTAATTCGTTTTATCTCCACACTGGACATGTTTTTATGCACCTAAGTATTTGATTTGCGTCGTTCATTTCGTTCGACCATTTTGATTGGTCGCTTGCGCTCACTCATACATTCATACATTCATTCATTTTCGATCACTTGTTGTTGCTGTCGTTGTTTTTGTTGAGTTTGCTGTTGTTGTTACTGATATATCCTTGTTTTTGTTGTTGCGTGTACTCCCGATCAGTGTTGTTGCTTTCTCGCTTTGTCTTATTGTCCCAACGCCTGCATTGCTCTCTCAAACTCTCGCTCTTTCGTTCGCTCTCTCAATTGAGTTGAGTTAAGTTGAGTTATTGTTGTTGTTATTGACGCTGCTGCTCCATGCTGCTTATTTTCGTTGCGCTTAGTTGAGTTAAGTTTTTGTTCTCATTTTTCCATTTTTCTTTTTAGTTCTCTCTCTCCTCTATCTCTTTATCATTCTTGCTGCTACTGTTCGTTTAAGTTGTTTGTTGTTGTTATTGCTGCGTTCTCACTTTCTTGCTCACTTTCGTTGAGTTGATTTTGATTAAGTCGAGTTGAGTAGAGTTTAGTTGTGGTTGTTGTTGTTGCTGATGTTTATTTTTATTTTTTGTTGATTTTCGCTCTATTTTTTCTTAATAATTTTCTGCTGTTTGCTTGTTGCATTTGCTTTAACAATGTATGTATATACAAACATGTATGTACATACATATATTTGTAAATATGTTTATTTTAAATTGCAGTCGCCATTTCGAGTTGAAATTTTTAAACGGAGTTTTAAAAGTTTTCAAACCACCCTCGCTCACCCCTTGCACTTGACAAGTCAAGGGATTTGAAACTGTGGGTGGAAAATATATACGTATGAATGTGTAATTTTGTATGTATGTGCATTAGGGTGCATCAACTTTAAAAAAAAAAAAAAAAAAATGGTCACCCAGAATTCCACCTTAGAATTGTTCGTAGATTACGAATTTGGGTTATCATATTTCACTTTTTTTGGGCTCATACAAATCGATGCACCCTAATGTGCATCTATCCGTTTCTCACTTTTATTACGATTTCCATAATTACAACTTAACGAAAATGTTGATGTATTGATGTATGTCGGTATGTATTTATGTATGTATGTATTACATTTTTTTCTGCATGAAATTCTGTATAAAATTCGGTGTGGATTTTTGTATGTATTCCTTTTTTATCTGTAAGTATTTCTGCATCCATTTCTGTATGTTTTCTGTATGAAATTCTGCATGCATTTCAGTATGTATTTCTTTTTCTGTAATTTCTGTTTTTTTTTTCGGTAAGTATTTCTCTACGTATTTCTTTTATTTTCTGTATTTATCTTTGTACGTATTTCTGTATGATTTTTGTATGTAATTCTCTATGTACTAACATACGAGGGGGAATTTAATTCTCTATGTAAACCTTTTTGGTATTTAAGTTTGTTTTTTTTTTTTTTGTTGTTTTTTTTCATTTTTTTAAGCACAACACAAAGAGCGTAAAAAGACATTTATGCATTAAGTATTTAAGTATTTAAATATGTATACTGTTTTCATATTCCACAATTCCATAATTCTCTTTATGCTCACGTTTATCATCCCGAAAAAAATTGTTTCTATATGTATGCTTGGGTTTTTGATTAAATATTGAGATTCCCTATCTTCAATGGCATACCCTATTTGTTAGCTGATTTGCATACAGGGCATTCTATAGTCGACCTATATATGCTTTCAATTCTTTTGTCTTGCTTTGTTTTTTTTGTTGTTTTTTTTTTGCATTAATAAAATGTGTATAAAATGAAAACTGTATTAAAAAAAAGGGCTTTTTAATATGGATGTAAGTGTATGTCATACACTCATGCTCAATTTAATAATTACACCAGCATCAATTGACTTTAAAATGAACATCTTTTAAGTCAGCCTGAAATTTATCATTTAAATACTTTTTTTTTTTAGTTTAGAATTAAAAAAATAAACATTAAAACCTTTTTTTTTTGAAAAATACTGCTGGCAATGGTTAGACAAAATAATACAACAAGTATGTCTATTATATAAAAGCTAAATCATGAATATTCTTCAAGTGTCCGGTTTTTTTTTTTTTTTAAGTTTTGTTGTTTTTTGGGGCCCGCTTTTTAGAAACCTGTTTTCTGAAAATTTCGTCAAACCTATAAAAAAAAATAAGGGATGAATATGATGGATAGTAAAAAAAAAGCTGATTAGAAGTATTCACGATAAAGCTTATTTATAATACAAGTATTTATTTATTTTTTATTATGTCAAACCATTTTTGCAGAAGGAATTTGGTTTTTTTTTTTTAATTTAATTATTCCAATTAATTTATTTTAAATAATTTATTTTTGATATAACTGTCGTCGGCTGTTCTTTGTATTTTCTGTTCTTCTTCGTCTCATATTTAATGTACGTAAATCTTCAAAAGAATTTTGGAAAAAAAAGGTTACAAAAAAAAATATTTTTACTGCTGTTTGTTGGTTGTTTATTTGTTTGTTTTTTTGTTGTTGTGGGGTTTCTTTTTTCACCTGATCCTGTTATGGAATTTGTAGAAATCAATGTTTTCTTTATAGAATTTTTTTTTCTTTTAAAATTTCTGTGCTTTGCATTTCAAAATTATTGTCCATATTTTTTCGTTTTAATGAAGGACATAAGTATATGCTTCTATGCATGATGTATTTACCTGAACTTTTTATAAAAAAACAAGACGGATTTACAAAAATAAAAAAAAAAATTCTTAAATATACTTTTGATTTAAGACAAAATTTAAGAAAAATTAATAAAAAAAATTATAACAGAAAGTCAAAATAAGAAGTTTTACAATAATGATATTTTTTTTAAATGTTTTCCTTTGACCTCGATGGATTCTTTGGGCAAAAGTTTCATTTTTTTATGAGAGATGTTAAATTTGTTGATTTGTGTCTTTAAATGAAGAATCTATTCAGACAAACGTTCTTAAAATTTCAATATTTTGTCTCAAAGTTAAGAACTTTAATACTATAGACAAAATATCTTAAACTTGAACTGTTTTAATTAAAGCTATTAGAATTAAGATTTTTGTCTCAATTTAGATATAACTCAAAATTCTGAGCTTTTTTCGACAAAAGCTCTCAAAATTTTGATTTTTGTCTCAAAACTAACAACTTGTTTCAAAAAAATGAAATGAAAAAAATTAAAAACGGAACATAGTTAATATGGTAAACTATATTCCATATTTCTATGTAGTGATTGATCTGAAAAATCATGGAACAGCTCAGGATCTGGATTAGCCCTCGATTTGATCTGTCAAGATAAATATTATAGGTGCATATTATAAATTTAGTTCGGAATACCGAATTTACCTCTCAATTCCCTCTCAATTTTCAGTTTCATTTTAAAATGAAATTCCCAAAATTCCAAATTTTTGCACTTTCAATTTTAATTTAGAATAATTTTGTAATTTATTTCTACTTTTCAATTCCATATCAAATGTGCCTCAATTTTATTGCAATGTCAATTTGGGATTCATTTTAAATTTCAATTCACTTTGAATTTGTTACTTTAAAAAAGGTTCGGTTCTTATAAAAATAAACACATATATTTTATGCCTTTTTTTATATATATATTGAACTAAAGATCAAATAATAATAACGTTTAAATTACATTCTTAAAATGCGTTCTTTTGTGGATCTGGATAAAAAGATAAGGTAATAATAATTGAACAAACATTTTTATTTAAAACCCATTTTGTAGAATAATGACTATTTAATGTGCATACCAAAATATCAAAAATTACCAAAAACGTATTTTTTTTATACTGTTCTTTATAATTATTTTTTTTTTTTGGGTATTTATGGTAATTTTGGTATGTGCATTTAGTTTATATTTTCTTTTTTTTTTTTTATATTTAACTTAAAAATAACTTTTATTATTTATCTTTATGGTATAAACTAAATTAGAGTTATTCCCAGATTTTTAAATAAAATGAGAGATTTAATTATGATACCTTAAAACATATAATTTGTTCTTTTTTTCTAAATATAAGCAGCAATTTTGTTTTTTTTTTTGTTAATATTGTTTAGAAACATATTTAGAGCTCAAAATAATTCTTGAGCTATAAATATAAAATTAATATTAATAAAGTTTCCTTTTTTCTGTAAGATTTATTCATTAAATAAGATAATTTGTTGTGAGGATAGATTTTTTTTAAATTCCTGCCGAACCGAACCTTTAAAGAAACTCCTGTCTTGATTTTTTTTTTTTTTTGTAAGGTCACAATCTTTTAAATTATTTGTTTGTTAATCCAGTTATCCAGTTAACACACATACAACTTTACACACACAAAGACACAGAGAGATCGCTTAGATGACAAACAAGTCGCTGCAGCTGGAAGAATTGCGTCTCTTCAGATTCTTCTTGAAGCGCAGCACCGAAGACAGGAAAATTTTGGTGCGTGCTGTCAATTTGGTGACGACCTTGCGATTGCAATCGATGGCCTTGCTGGAACTGGAGTCCCCATCATCATCATTATCATCATCATCATCATGATCATGATCATCATCATCGCTGTCATCATCGCTGTCATTCGCATTACGCTTATGAGTATGATGATGATGATGATGTTGCTGTTCATTATGTTGTCGTTGTTGCAAAGCGGCTGCAGCAGCCGCCGAAGTTGAAGGACCGTCATCATCGTGATCGTCGTGTCGGGAACCGGTACTGGTACCGGGACCGGGACCAAAGGGATCCCGTTGCCGCATTCCGGCGGACAGCAGCTCGAACTTACTCTTGCCATTCGCATAGCCGTGCAATCGCTGCGTCTCGCTGCTCTCCTCGTCCTCCAGCTCACTCTCGCCCATCTTCAGGATGCTCTCCAGGTTCAGAGTCCGTCGATTCGCTTTGCGTACCTGCCATCATGATCAATTTTCAAATATTAATTTCATTTTAATTATGATCAATTTTCAAATATTAATTTCATTTTAATTATGATCAATTTTCAAATATTAATTTTATTTTAATTATGATCAATTTTCAAATATTAATTTCATTTTAATTATGATCAATTTTCAAATATTAATTTCATTTTAATTCGAATTACTTCAAATATTTCTCTATTTGTATCACAATGTTTCGAAATAACAATTATAGTTTGATCTGAATACAAAAATTATACAAAATTATAGTATTTTTTTAAAATTACTATTTGAAAATTTAATTTTAAAATCAAAACACTAAAATTCATTTTCAAATTGTGCTTAAAATTCATTTTTAAATTACTATTTGAAAATTTTATTATAAAATTAAAACACTAAAATTCATTTTCAATTTTTGTTACCAAACTATCAACAAATACTAAAAATACCTTAAAGCTTTTGTGTATTTTTTTTTAATTTTTGGTTTCAAAATTTGAAAATACCAAAAATTACTTAATCATGGTAATTTTAAACTCTTAATTGTAAATTTTATTTTGAATATTAATAACAATTGTACGTTTTTAATTGTTATATTGTAAATTGAAAATGAAAATTTAATGTGCTACCAAACTATCAAAAAATTCTAAAAATACCAAAAAATACATTTAAACTTTTATGTAATTTTTTTTTAATTTTTTGTTTCAAAATTTGAAAATCCAAAAAAATACTAAATCATGGTAATTTTAAACTCTTATTTATAAATTTTATTTTGAATATTAATAACAATTGTACGTTTTTAATTGTTATATTGTAAATTGAAAATGAACATTTTATGTGCAGATCAAAAATATCAGGAAATACTAAAAATACCAAATAATACATTTAAACTTTTATGTAATTTTTTTTAATTTTTGGTTTCAAAATTTGAAAATACCAAAAAATACTAAATCATGGTAATTTTAAACTCAAATTTGTAAATTATATTTTGAATACTAAAAATAATGGAACGTTTGTAATAGAAATATAATAAATTTAAAATGAAAAATTAATGTGCTATCAAACTATCCAAAAATACTAAAAATACCAAATAATACATTTAAACTTTTATGCAATTTTTATTTAATTTTTGGTTTCAAAATTTTAAAATACCAAAACATACTAAATCTTCATTAATTAAATTTTTAATACTAAAAATAATAGTACGTTTTTAATTGTTATATTTGAAATTGAAAATAAAAATTAACAAGTATAAAAATTAAGTTAAAGATTACAAATAAAAATAAAATTAAATATAAATTACAAACTGTAAAGAAAAAAAAATTAAAGTTAGATCTGGGGCAAGCAAAAATTAAAAATGATCCAACATTTGTTGCAAAACATTTGTTGTAAAATGAATAACAAAAATATTAGAAAATACTAAAAATACAAATAAATTCACTTGAGCTTTTATGCAATTTTTTTTTTAAATTTTTGGTTTAAGAATTTCGAAAAATACGACATTTATTTTAATGGTATATATGGTATTTTCGATCATTTTGGTATGTACTTTCAATTGTTCAATGTTAAATATTTACTCTAAAACTGACTAAAATATATACTGAAATATATGATAAAAATTAAATCATGTATGAGAGGATATACTTAGAATATTCGCAACCAAAAATAGTTTTCAGATTTGATATTTGTTTTAGTCAAAACTCATATTTGGGTGCCCTGGTACCTGCTGACTTCGTCCAGCTGCTGCTGCAGCCGATGTTGCTGGCACATTATCAGCGTCGTCATCATCAACATGATCATCATCATGGCCATCGGCGAAGTCATGAGCATCGTCCTGGAAAATGCTCATCTGCCGGACAATGCGACGGGCCGGAAGATGCATCCTGCGATGGTTTTGTATGCTGCTCTGAAGATTGAGACGCCGTCGATCCCGATCACTCAGCAGTCGAATCCGCTGCGGATTCAGCTTCACCTGTGCCACAATTCCCACCAGCAATTCGTCCACATTGTGATCCAGTCCCGAGGATGTCTCTATGAACTTGCAGGCAATCTCCTTGGCCAACTTGCGACCCACTAACACAAAGGATTTTTAATATATATATATGAGAATTATCTACAAGTATTATACACTGACAAAAAAATGTTAAAAAATCAAGATTTTTCTCTCGAATTTTAAGACCAAGTTCTTATTTTAAGAATAAATGTTTTTACATATTTATTCTTTCCTAACAATTTCAGATTATTATTCTTTTATTAAGTACTTTAATTCTTTAGATTAATATTCATAGTATTAGTAATATGATCTTAAAATGTTCTTATTTTAAGAACAAAATATTTAAGATGAATGTTTTCAATTTACGAAGTTGGTTTATTTTTTTCAGTGAATATAGTTCAGATCAATTAAAAAAGCCGTTAGTGCGAGTTTTAATCTAGCATGTATTTTTGTTATTGCAGGGTTTTGCTTGTGCGTCTGGCTGGCGCCAAAACAAAATTTTTCAATATTATTTTAGTTTATTTCATTTTAGTTATATTTATTTTTTCATTTGAATTGATATCATTTGAATTGATTTTATTTTTGTTTTTTTATTTTTGTTATCTTAAAAGTGCTTGTGCGTCTGGCTGGCGCCAAAACAAAATTTTTCAATATTATATTAGTTTTATTTTTGTTTATTTTATTTCATTTCAGTTATATTTATTTTTGTTCATTTTATCATTTGAATTGATTTTATTTTTGTTTTTTTTATTTTTGTTATCTTAAAAGTGCTTGTGCGTCTCTCTGGCGCCACTGTGACTTGCTGAGCTTTAAGTGCTCACTCCTGATCGAGATATTGGGAAAACTTACAGTGTCGGGAGACCTCGCGATGTCGCTCCAGATCCGTCTTGTTGCCCACGAGAATTGCACCACGTGTCAATAACATATCATTCTCCTTGAGGTACTGCAACACCTTCTCCGCAAACTTGTAGGTTCCACGATCCACCACCGAGTAGACAACCACAAATAAATCGATGTTGTATGTGGCACAAAAAGCCTCCGTCTGCGGAAAAAAAAAATTTACACAAAAAATTTTATTTTTTAGTCTGACTAGTGCATTAAATTATCAAGGAATAAATTTTTAATAAACTATATAATAAATGAAAGAGAAATAAAAGAACAAAGCAAAAGGAAATTAAGTCCAAAATCATGTTCATTTTTAAATTAAACAATAACAATAAAAATTTTTAATAAATAAAGTATAATATGAATATAAATATGTATAGGTTATGTCTCAAAAACTTTTCTAAACTTTTCTTTTATTTTTTAAATCATTTTTACGTTTTCTAAACGCTTTAAAAGAGGTTAGAAAAAAAATTAAATTATCTTTTTAGTTTTCAAATATAATTAAAAAATATTTCATTAGCACCACTTATGTCAATGCTAATGAAATGACAAATGCATTAGAAATGCACTCGTCTTTGTGATTTTTGAAAAGGTGAATTACCAATAGAATCAACTGAATAGCGCACAAAAGTAGGCAACAAAAAATAAGCTGCCAATGCAATTTTGCGACTATTTGCTAATGTGATGCATTTGACATGAAAACAAACTGACAAATTGCTACCTTAAATGTACAAGTGTGCATTAGAAGGAGAAGAAGCAGAAGCACATATATACATATATAGATAATTCCCTTAAGCGCACAAAAGTAGGCAACAGAAATAGAAACAAAACTGTCAATGCAATTTGCTGCTTGCGTTTTAAGCTTTCAGCTACAAAGAACATTCTTACACACACACACCACAGGACACACACACACACACACACACACACACACACACACACACACACATACATATGTCATGCGGTTGTTAATGCGAAACGACGTCTAAATACAACAATGTAATGCGCTTTGGCCTTTTTTGTAGCTGATAAAAAAAAATGTGTTAATGACATTTGAAAAAAAAGTGTCAGCCACAGAAACAACCCGCAGAATCTGTGTATGTGTGTGTGTGTGTCTGTGTGTGTCTGTGTGTGTACGGTGTGTATGTGCGTGTGTGAAAAGCTCTTAGCCCATAAACAGGACATATTTGACCTACTCTGATAATAGAAATAAAAATGAGAAGACAAAATAATATGAGTTGATGTTACTTTGACTTCAAAAACGGTATCGGAAAAAGTTATATTATAAAATATCATATACAAATTATCATATAAATAGTAATAAATAAATGTATATCAGTAAATTATTCAAAATATAAAAAAATAGGAAAATTCATTAAAAAATAAAATCGCCAAGACTGTTACGAATTTATTCTGTTTAACATATAAATTATAAAATAAGAATATTTTTCTTAAGATTTATCAAAATATTTTAAACAATTTTTATTCATTAAGCTTAATAGTATTAGTATTTATTTAGCTTCCCAGTGTAACAAGTAAAAATACTTATAAGTAAAATACTAACTTATCATTGAATACATATCAATATAATGTTTTTATTCATAATAGTTTAACTCTCTTTTGATTTCCTTTTTAAATTGTGCTCTATAAATATTGAAAATAATACTAATGTTTAAGTTTTTTTTTACCTTAAAATTGCGAATAAATCCATCGAATGTAAAAAATATAAAAGCAATTGAAAACAAAGCTTTAAACTATATTTAGGATACCCTTACGAAAAATAATAAATCTAGGATCTTTCCATTTAAAAAAAGAAAACGGAAGAAAACTGACCCGATTTTTAAACGGAATGTCATTTTGATCATGGTTTGGCATATTTATTCATTCTGCATTCCAATTAAATTAATTTTGTAAAAAAAATTATATTTCTCTAAATCTTGGGTTGGATGCTAAGGGTCCCCCCTTTGAAATTTTGAAAATTGAAATTTTTAAATGTCAAGTTTTTACTTTTAATGAACTCCTTATATCGTAATTAGTATAAAACAACACTTTAAACTTGATTCTGAGACCTTTCATATTTTTGTAAAAAATCATGTCAAATCAAAGAAAAATTTTGACTTGCAAGTGGCTAGGTCAAAGTTCGGACCAACTTCAAACTTTCATAACTTTGCAAAAACTAGAGCGATTTTCAATCGGAATGTCATTTTTATTATGGTTTAGCCTCCACGTGCATTCTGCATTCAAATTTTATTAACTTTGTAAAAAAAAATTAATGCCGTCAAGATTTTGGGTTTGATGCTAAGGGTCCCCCCTTTGAAATTTTGAAAATTGAAATTTTTAAATGTCAAGTTTTTACTTTTAATGAACTCCTTATATCGTAATTAGTATAAAACATCACTTTAAAACTGATTCTGAGACCTTTCATATTTTTGTAAAAAATCATGTCAAATTGAACAAAAATTTTGACTTGTAAAGTTGCTAGAACCATAGTTTGACCAACTTCGAACTTTCATAACTTGGTCAAAACTGTACCGATTTTCAAATGGAATGTCGTTTTGATTATGATTCGGCCAGTATATTTATTCTGCATTTAAGTTTTATTAATTTTGTAAAAAAAATTATTTTCCTCAAGATCTTGGGTTCCATGCTAAGGGTCCCCCCTTTGGAATTTTGAAAATTCAAAATTTTAAATCTCTAGTTTTTACTTTAAACCAACTCCTTAAATCGTTATTAGTATAAAACAACACTTTAAACTTGATTCTGAGACCTTTTATTTTTTTGAAAAAAATCATGTCAAATCAAAGAAAAATTTTGACTTGTAAAGTGGCTAGGTCAGAGGCTTGAGCAACTTCGAACTGTCATAACTTTGGCAAAACTTTATCGATTTTCAAGCGGAATGTCATCTTGATCATAATTTGGCATATAAATTTAATCTGCATTCAAATTTTATGAAATTCGTTAAAAAAATGTTATTCCTTTGGATCTAGATATGTATTTACTTCGATGTCATAATTATGATATAACGATAAAAATTGGTATTGTTTTTTTTTATTTCATATTTATCCAAGGGATACAAATTGATTGTTACTTACGGACATTTCGCAAGCCGGATGATCAATAATTTCCAAATCCGTTTCAATATTATCGACCAGCACGGAGACCGTCTTCTGTCCATAGTCATCATCTGGAAAATAAGTGAAAGAATAAGGAGAAAAGAAGTTAAGAAATATCCCATACAAATCTGAATTACTCTTTCATTTAATATGTGCAAACATTTTGATGTACTTTGGCCCATTGTCCATTTCCATAATCGGTTTAATGCGTTTACACGCTAAGTAAATTACATAAATTACATGCCTACATATTTGATTAATTCCCCAACTCTATTCGATGGGCAAATAAATTGCTTGTGTTTGCAAAATTCCGCAAGAAGAGTTTATCTAATTTAGCTTGCCATATTTATTCAGATTAAGTGGAGTTCAATTCCATTAAGTTTTAGTTAGAAGACATGAAAAAAATTGCATGAAAATTCTGTTTCCTGTTTTTTCTGAACACGAAACAATAATAAATTTTAAAATAAAAATTATAAAGTAAACAAAAATTAATAGCAATAAAATAGTACAAAAAATTAAGCAAAAATTTAACTTAAGTATTAAATTTTCAATTGAAATTAATTTTGCTTGATTTTATATTTATTTTAAATTTGAAAATAACATATATCAACAAATGACAAATGACAATTAATAGCAATAAAATAGTACATAAAATTAAGCAAAAATTTAACTTAAGTATTAAATTTTCGATTGAAATTAATTTTGCTTGATTTTATATTTATTTTAAATTTAAAAATTACATATATCAACAAATGACAATTAATAGCAATAAAATAGTACAAAAAAGTACGCAAAAATTTAACTTAAGTATTAAATTTTCAATTGAAATTAATTTTGCTTGATTTTATATTTATTTTAAATTTAAAAATTACACATATCAACAAATGACAAATGACAATTAATAGCAATAAAACAGTACAAAAAATTGCGCAAAAATTTAACTTAAATATTAAATTTTCAATTGAAATTAATTTTGCTTGATTTTATATTTATATTAAATATAAAAATTACACATATCAACAAATGACAATTAATAGCAATAAAATAGTACATAAAATTAAGCAAAAATTTAACTTAAGTATTAAATTTTCGATTGAAATTAATTTAGCTTGATTTTATATTTATTTTAAATTTAAAAATTACATATATCAATAAATGACAAATGACAATTAATAGCAATAAAACAGTATACAAAATTGCGCAAAAATTTAACTTAAGTATTAAATTTTCGATTGAAATTAATTTTGCTTGATTTTATATTTATTTTAAATTTAAAAATTACATATATCAACAAATGACAATATTAACCATTTGCACAACAAAATAGTAATTTACTTGCAGCCGAAATAACAATTTTAACACTATTAAATTTCACGTATGTGTTTTGCTTTTTTTTAACAGCTTGTACAAAGTGTTATTCTTAGTTGTTATTACTTAGACACTTTTGTGTTATTGCTCAAGATAATACACATGACAGATAACACAAATATACTCTGTTTTCTGAGCTGAGACAGCTTTAAAAATATTTGTTGTCTTTTAATTGCAACCTTTGTCCTTTTTTTCCACTGAGCAATAACTTGTTTTCTTCATTCTTCTACATTTATAGGTGCATATATTTTCAAGTTCGATCAAAGAGCAGGCGAGTAGTGGGGGTTAAGTGGGCGTGGCAGACAATAAAAGTAGGCTGCAGCTTAACATCCGCTGTTTCACAATTGCCTTGGCAAATATTTAGATGCCTCATTGTCCTTTCCCTCCTCTCCGTTTCTCCCCATTCCCTCCCCCTTCCACTCACCACACAATTGTTGCCGTGCTTAATTTGCATGTTGCATTTTCCGTAATTTTCCGCGCGTGGGCGGAGCTCAGAAATTGAATTGCAAACATTGAAAACGGAATTTTGTTGGCAACTCCTAAAAGCATGCTGCATTTGGTTGCGGCTATAATATACCCTGTATTCCAAGCATTATACTTAAGGGAGTGTCTGATTTAACAATCAAACATGTAATAATAATTTAATTGTAAATTCTCAATATAGTTTTTGTTCCATTTTCATTATCTCAATATATATATATTTGTTTTTTTTTATTGTCGACTGTTTTTAGTCGAGTATTAATAAATAAATAAATAAAATCTACGGATCAATTAATTCTTTATTATTGTAACATTGTTCTTAGTCGAGTATTAATAAATAAATAAAATCTACGGATCTATTAATTCTTTATTATTAAAAAAAAAAAAAAAATTTATTATTGTAACAATTATTGATTATTATCTTTTTATCACATTTTACTCTAATTGAACAAAAGTAATGAAGGTGAAAATAACACTGGAAAAAATAACTCAAAAACAAATTGAAAAGTAATAAATTTTGTTTTAACATTAAATAAATAAAATTGTTTTTTATAATGTAATCAGAAATTAAATATGCTTATGCGTCGGCATTAAAGTTATCTAATATTATAATATGTAATTATAATGATAACTAGATTTCATTAGATTTATTATTGTTATTATTATTATTATATTTTTTTTTTAATATAATATAATGAAAATTGATGCTAACAGCAATTTTAATGACAGTGAATTTCATTACCAGTATCTACTTTTTTGACTGCTCACTTTAATAATAGTAAAAAATAATGCATATTAAATATAGATGTATTGTGTAGCTACTTATGTCATTGTAATGAAACTTTCAACTATCCCTCTGCATTTGAAACATGTTACAGGGTATTAACCAGCTTAACACTCGCGTTATTTGTTGTTCGTTTTGTTGCTTTCAATTGGGATTAGTCATGTCTTGTACATGATAATTTTAGCACTTCTGTTCTTAGCGTTTTCATTGTAATTTTTTGTGTTATTATTAATGCACATAATAAATAGACCCGTACTTAAAGTAAAAACAAGTTTACAAGTTTGTGATAAAGTCTGTCAGTGCCTATTAACACAATACTTATATAAAGTGCAGTTAGAATTTTAACACGAATTCCTCAGCACCCGAATATTTAATTAAATCGAGTAAAATGTGCATTTTTCAAGCTATAGTTTTGAAATTTGGAACACGAAATATTCGCTATTTTTAAACAGTTTGTTCAAAATTTCATTTTGTTTGCATTTCTATAACTTAAAAATTTGAATATATTAATAAAAAAATTTTAACATTTTTTTTTTTTGTATTTTTATGCAAAGATATTAACTTCAACATTTTATTAATTATTTATTAATTAAATATATTTTATTTGTTTATTTATTTAATTGTAATTTTAGTTTGTACTCCCAAAAATCTGTTTTTATTTTATTTATATTTAAAATATTTTAGCTATTTAGTTTTAGTTGTGATTTTAGAACATTCATTTAAAATATTGTATTAAACTTTATTTTGTCAGCTGTGTTTAGTAAAATAAAAAAGGCTAAAAAAATTTATACATTTTAAGAAATGTTTAAAAAATGTAGCAGAAATATCAATCAACAATATCCCAAAATTGTTGTCTCTTCTCTTTTAAATATAGACTTTATTTAAACACTTGTCTCTTTTTTGAAATATACATATTTAAATAAATATTTTTTTTTTTGAATAATTGTCTTGTTGCATTCAATTAGTTGAGATTAGTCGAGCCTGTTACATGTGAATTGTAAAAAAGCTCACATTTTTTGCGCATTCATTTATTTATTTAATTATATTCATATATTCATGTTTGTTGTTGCTCTCAATTGGGATTATTCATTACTCAGTATGTGAATGCAGCTGTTTCTCTCCACCTGAATAAAAGGGGAGGAGGGGGGGGGGGTGTATCTCCCAATTTAACCTTGAATGCAATTACAAATAATCCATAATCCATAATAAACGAGAACAATCTAAACTTGTAATCCCAAACATTGAACGTTGGGAAAATAAATTGATTGTCCACCTGATGAGCTTATCAATATGGAAGTTGCCCTCCCCCACCCCCACCCTCCCCTGACTCCTCACCTTTTACAAGTGCTTTCCAATTAAACTCCAAGTACAGCGAATACTAGAAAATAAGAGTATTATCGAGTAATTGGCATTATCATTAAGAACTAACCGAACGCATTAAGCAATTTTTAATGGATTTTAATTATCGCATTAGCTAACTAGATGAAAAATCTGTAGCCTTCATTAGACTTATAAATATTTAATATTTAATGCCTGAGCGAAAGAGTTGCATTGATTTTTTTCTTTCTGAAAAATAAATGCACTTTTAACAAAACAGATTAAATCAGCTCAAGCTTAATTCTATAGTTTTCAACGAAATTGTAGAAAAATTGATTGCCTTTATCAGATAGAAAAATACTTAATGGAAGAAGTGCATGTTAAAATTTGAGTGTTGTTTATAGGCAAGTTTGACTGTACTTGTATTCAACGCAACAGATGCTCCACTTAGATATTTGGATTTTCCCTTATCTTTATTGTTTTCATTTTTCATTTTTCATTTTCATTACAATTTTTTTATGTTTACTTTTATTTTATTTTTGTTTTTTGAATAATTTGTTTCCACTTTTCATCCGTTCTTCTGGCAATGGAAATGGAAATACACATTAGCCCATGGCGTGTTCTGCATTGCGTTCAGTGACACCCTACCCTAACCACCCTACACCCTACCCGCCCTACTTTCCTTTTCCTCTTCACTGCATTGGTCAGTCTACACAAAATGTGACAGACGAGTATTACAAAACAAAATGAAAAACACTAAAATTTTAAGAAAACTTTAATGTGACGTTTATGCACAATACTGATCAAAAAAATGTTCTGAAATCAATACTTTGGTCTCAAAACTAAGAATTTTGGTCTAAAAAATGAGAACATAAAATTCTTAATTTAAGAAAACACATCTTGGTTTTAAGAGCATTTCAAATGAGACCAAGCTATAATTTTAAGTACAAATACTCTTCAAATTAAAATCAAAATATAAAAAAATTAAAAAGGATTTTTATAATAACATTTTTCTTTTTTTTTTTAATCTTGACTTTTTTACATCTTAATTCAGTTTTGGTAAATTTTAAAATGTTATTTTAATTTGTTACGAGTGGAATTCGAACCGGCGCTCACTGCGTCACAAACTAAAGCGGCTTCTCTAACCAGAGCACCACGGGAATCTTATTTGTTTTATCTGAAATAGTGCATATTTATACTTTCCAAACAATTTAAGATTTTTATTCTTAGCAGAACTTAAGAACTTTGATTTTTTAGATTAATATTTTTAGTATTAGTAATATGATCTTAAGATGTTTTTCTTTAAGAACAAAATATTTAAGATGAATGTTCTTGATTTTTTTTTCAGTGTAGAAAGAAATATTTGATCAAATTCATGAAGGAACAGGTCGAAGACTTTCGATAAAAACCGTAAACAATTTCTTGACTATAAGCATATTTAAATGAAAATAGGAATTTCCTTTAATGATTTTATTAATTTTTTTTTAATCACAAAAATAATGAATACACATGTAAAAAAAAGTTATCTTGGGAAAAAATCCTACCCGTAAGACTTAAATAAAAAGTGATTTTTATTTTGATATTTATGAAAAAAAAAGAAATAGAAATCATAAATAATGATTACATGTAGTTTTCATTACTTTACGCTCAAATATAATGATTATAGTCAGATTTTATTTATAAGACTACTCAAAATATATCATTATAATTGATAAAAATCTCTTTAAAATCAAAATATATGTAATCATTATAATATAATTTCTATAACATAAATTATAGTAACTACTTTATTTTTTCAATGAATTTGTCATTTCATTAGCATTGAAAAATGTAATGCTTAAGAAAATGTCATCTCCCCTGCAATGAAAAATAGTAGCGCTAATGAAAATATTTTGAATTCTAATTGAAAAGAAAAATTATTTCAAATTTTTCCTTTGGCATTAAATAATTGTAATGAAATCTCATTACAACACGCAATATAATTAAATATTTGAAACAGTTAAATTTAAAAAATTTGGTACTTTAAAAAATTAGTTTTTAAAAATATGTAAACACATTTTTTTAATGTTTTTAATTGTCTGTGGCTAATCTAGAGCAATTTGAAAATTATGGCTTAGTCATTGTGTGAACTGTACTCATTTATTGATTTGTATGGGATTTTATGGATATCTGATGTACTTTTTAGACAGAGTTCAATATAGTGTTGACAATATTATTGGCTTGCTTCTACTCATCCTATCTATATAGTCTTATTTACTATTTAGATAGAGTCCACATTAATGTTAAAGTATACTTGGCTACTTTTTACTTATTGTCCTATATGATTGGATGTATTAATAGGAGGAGGTTTACTAAAGTATTGAAGCGTACTTGTCTTGCTGTATTACGGTATTTGTATAGATTAGCGGTATAGATTGACAATATATTTAATTAACTCTATTCCATTATTGTATTATTTGATCTTGCGTATTAGCGCGCATATTTCCTTATCTATTTGGAACATACAGGTTGAAACAATGGTCTATTATATCGGAGCGCCAGGGTTGCGACCCATGTTGTAATTCTACGCTCTAGTGACCTTTTGGAGGGACCCAATTGAGTTTCAAATGTGATAAAGCACTCCGAGGGCTGTTTAAACTGTTTGTTAATTTATGAACAACCCTGATAAAATTTAACATTTTTGGCATATGTTGAAAATACTAAATTTATAGATTTTAAATTACCAAATATTTATTTTATGCAAATTTTATAAAGTTGTGATTATATTTATTGAATTTTAAAAAGAATAGAAAAGGTTCATAACTAAAAATTTTCAATTATAATAATAATAATATTATATGAGCGCTGGTTTTTCAATTGCCAAATGCAGGGTATTTCGTAGTCGTGCTCTGAGTTGTGTTTCATTTTCAAAAAGCGAGGGCAGCATCAACATTTGCAGCTATTGTTGAGTTTACGTACGTTAAACACGTAGTTACAATAGCCTAAAGTCTGTCCCACTCACACACACACACACACACACACACAGAGTGTAGAGAGAGAGAGAGAGAGAGACAGAGAGAAAAAGGACAACAATGTTGCGTGTTGTCTTTGTTGTTGGTCTTTGGCTTCTCCTTCTTCCTCTTCATCCTCTGCGCTTGCTGCTACTTTGACTGAAGCGCTAATTAAAACTTGAGGTATTTCACTCATCTCCCCTCTCTGTCTAGCACCCATTCACTGCCTCTCCCTTCCTCTCTCTTCCACTTTGGCACTCCCTCTTTTTGGGTGCATCCTGTCTGTTGCTTTTGGTGCAACAATGCAGCCTCTTTGCAACAATTTTGCATGCCTCAGTGCTCCGTAAGGAGCAATGGATTATAGCCCAGTACTTAAAATTAATACCCAGGATTATAGGTCTGTGAAACTAAAAAATATGTCGGTTCTATAAAGCATTTATACAATTCAAATGGACAAAAATGTTGGGCAAAAAAGGATTTTCGCCTTTATTAAAAAGAAATTGCAAAATATAGCGAATTTTTTCTATGTTGATCTCCATGCTTAACAAAATTTCTCTCACAATAGAATAGACCGACCAAAAAATTTACTACACTGCGTTTTCAAGGCGAAGCCCACCTTTCTAAAAAGCCCAAGTTTTAATCAGTGTGACCAATAGTTTACAAATTAGAGCATACCAAAGCTGACACACAAAAAAATTACTTTTTCCACAACCTAATATTTAATAGAAGCACCTAAGTAAGTACTCATAAAGTGTGAAAACTGCTGTAGTTATCGATAATATATCGATTTCCCTTTTTTTGTGCTTATTCATCGAACACCAAATTTGAAAGTTAACCCAACAAATTTATCAGAAATTTAAAAATATGCACACAAGCATAAAAGTTCTAAAATTTCCTTTAAACGAGCGTTTTTTTTTTTCACCATCGGTGAATTTGCTATTTACATAATTTGTATCGGTTTCAAAGGATATTCCCTATAGGTTTTTTTTTCCCAGAATTATTCACACTAGGAACAATTTCAAGCAAAAATTGATTCAACTAGTTCTTTTTTCATCGGTGAGCACCGACGCTTTTTCATTTCTCAGTGTTCACAAGATCCCAACGGTTTTTTGACAAAAAGTGTCGGTGAAATTGGCTGCTTGACGGAAACATAACGAATTTTAAAAGCTTATTTAATAAACTATAAAAATAATAAGATATACAGTTGAAAATTTTTAACCTGTTCTAAATTAATTATTATTTATTTGTATTTTGCGTTTTGAATTCACTTTGAGTTGGTGAATTTAAGTTTAAAAGTAAAATAATACATTTTGAAATTCTTTAAAATAGAATCGAAAAAGTTCTGGTTATACTATTAATAAAAAAGAATTTTTATTAACAATGTTATTGGTTATATGCTGTTCTTATTGTGTTGCCCGCGTCTGTATGTTCAGTGAAACGACCTATGTAAGCATCCACGAAGTGTGTAGTCTCTTTTATTGTTTTTAATTTAATCTTCTTAATTAATAATATATAATTTGCATATTACACTTGAAATTATTTTTTTAATATTTATATTTAATATATATTTTTAATTTGAGCTGAAAGCATATAAATACTGGGCATCTAACAGTCGAGCAACTAGACTGTACTGTTTCTGCTTCATTTCTGCAGACGCGTCAGCCCCATTAACCCTTTAAAGCCCCTCGTCTTCACTGCCTTTTAACCCACTGCACGCAAGCTGTAAATCATAAATGTGGAACAAATGTTGGTGTTGTTGTTGTTGTTATTGTTGTTGTATATACTAGCCTATACT
This sequence comes from Drosophila innubila, assembly GCF_004354385.1. NCBI lineage: Eukaryota > Metazoa > Arthropoda > Insecta > Diptera > Drosophilidae > Drosophila > Drosophila innubila. The sequence continues at coordinate 1,599,650 of NC_047626.1, forward strand.
ATACTGCTATACTGACTGCAGGATTAGCTTAATGGCAAAGCTCGAAGCTTTTACGCCTACTACGCTATTTCCACCTCCATTTTCAGCTGCGTTTTCAACGTTCCCAGTGCTAAAAAACACGCAAAGTGCGTTCAATTCCAATTCCAATTCGAACTTTAACTCCAACTCTGATTCCAATTGTGATTTGGAATCTAACTTGAAATCCGCTGCATGCACTTCCGACATTGGAAAACTTTCATGTTTTAGGTCACACAAATTCAGGACACGTATGTGTTCAGTATGTATGTGTGTGTGTGTGTGTGTGTGTGTGTGTGTGTGTGTGTGTGTGTGTGTGTGTGTGTGTGTGGGTGAGTCCTGAAATGTCCCTCAACCAATGACCAATTGCTGCTGAAGTTTCATTAAAGCCACAGAAAAACGTCTTTAAATATGCCAAATAAAATAAATCATATACAAAAAAAACATTAAAAAATATAAAAATTATAAAATAAAAATTTGTATACAACAAATTTTAAATTATTCTTGATTTGCACTCTTTAAATAAAAATCCAACTTAAAATGTTTTTTATGATTTTTATGATCTTGACATCAATGATTATAATGATTACATTCCCAATCTAGGGCATCTTTTTAGACCCCGTACTTTAAAAAAGGACAGGAGTCTATTGGGTTTGTTTTAACGAATATGTGCGTAACAGGCAAAAGAAGGCGTGGCAGACCCTATAAAGTATATATATTCTTGATCAGCATCAATAGCCGAGTCGATAGAGCAATGTCCGTCTGCTCGTCTGTCTGTCTGTCCGTCCGTCTGTCTGTCCGTCTGTATGAGCGCCAAGAACTCAGAGACTATAAGAGCTAGAGACACCAAACTTGGTATGTAGGTTCCTCTATATTGCAGGCAGGTCAAGTCTGTTTCTTTTTTGAATCGGACCACTATATCATATAGCGCCCATAGGAACAATCGGTCGAAAATCAAGTTTTAGAATGAAAAACTTTTTTGTTTTATGAGATATCGTAAACAAACTAATCCAAAGTTGGTTCGAATCGGACCACTATATCATATAGCTGTCATAGGACGGATCGGGCGAAAATCAAGTCTTAGTATGAAAATCTTTTATGTTTTATGAGACATTGTAACCAATATGATAGAATATGCATTTAAGTTAACTAAGTCCGGGGTCTCCGACAGTCGAGTATGCTCGACTGTAGCACCGGCCCACTAGTTATTTATTTATTTATGTATTTAAAGTCGACAAGGAGCAGTCGAATCAAAAAATTAAATTAGGTAAAATGACTAAAAAATCTATAAAAATTAAAAACTTTATTTAGATGATTTAACATTAATAATTAAAATAAGCTACAAGTAATTTTAATTTACAAAAAAATGAATATTGTAAAGTTTTTATACAATATTAAAGGCGACAATTATTATCTGTTGATAAATCGCATTGTAACAACAATAAAATTTGTTAATTATTCAACCAACGATTTTTGATTTAATTACGTCTTACGTCTATTTTATAAATGATTTGATTTTTAAAGCAATTTTCAGTCAATGGTTGAGCTATTTTTTTTTTCCGTGCTTCCCTTGCGGTCTCTATTCATTTTTCAGTGATGTATTAGCAAAGTTAATGAAATTAGCGACGAGTCTTTTCATATTTTGCGGCGTAATTAAAATGCAAATGCGTTTGACTTAAATCCGCAAAACAAAACTAAATCCCTCCCACCACTTACAGTGGGGAAAACAGCAAGATTAGCTTGTATCAAGGTATTTAATATTTTTGCTCAATTTCAAATGTGTATATTTTTAAAAATCCTTTAATTGACTTACTATATCAAAATAAAACTTCAAAAAAAAGAAAGTGTTTTTAAAAAATTTTCATTTTAGAAAAAAATAAAAAAAAAACTACACAAAAAAAATGTTGCTTTTATTCAATATCATTAAAAACCTTTTTGAAACTTTTTAATTGTAGAAAAAATTACAAATTGAAAAAAAAAAACCGAAAAAAATCATGCCAATATGACAAATGTAAGCTATTAAAAACCAATTCATTTCTTTCCACCGTTGCCCACAAAATACTGATATCGTTTATCACGTGTCACATGTTTCTCGTTTTTTTTTTTTTTAATTTTTTTCAGTTCCGTGTCCGTGTCCGTTTCCGTTTCCGGAGTCGATTCCGCTTGATTGATTCACTTACCCAAACTCAAATCATAGGCGCAGATATAGTCCGATGTTGTGAACTGATAGGTTAGCGTTGTTTTTCCCACACCGGAAGCGCCGAGCATTGCGATTTTATAGGCCGGAATGTTCTCCCCATTCTCATTGTGCTGATGGCCGTTCACTCTCTGGGGCTGCAGGGCGAGAGAAGGGTCCGTTGCGCCCTCCACCACATCCGCGGAAGTGCGTGACGCATTGCTGCAGTTGGAAAGTGACAAAAAAAAAAGACATCAGAGAGACAATCATTGCAAATTAAAAATAAATCTAATTATTCACATATACAGTAAACGTGTATACATTATATATTCACTTAACTGGCTATATCTTGCCGAAACGAATTTAGACAGATATGTGTTGTATGTCAAAAAACGCGTAGTTTTATTGTCTATAACATATTCAAAATTGATAATGATTTTAGGTGTAAATTTTTCTTAAATCGCCAAAGTGTGTGATAATAAACTATTTTTCAACTGTAATATTTTACCAGAGCACTATTCAAAGAAAAGTTACGGCTGATCCTAAAAGCTTTTAAAAATATCTTTCTAATGACATATAGAACATATCTATAGCCTTTGTGGTTTGGAAACTGTGTGGGTGTCAATTTAAGCGGGTTTTTAGCGATTTTTCGCTAAACTAGCGGCTTTTTAAAAAAGTCCTAGAACAAAAATCTCTAGATTTGCGAGAAGGAAAAATTTTCTAACGCTTCGATACAAACAGACACAAAAAAAATAGTTTATACCTTATTGGAAAGGATTCTGAAAATTTCAAATATCAAAAAAAAAACACACTCTCATCATATATGGGAATTTCGTTGAAACTATTAACGGGTCATCCTAAAAGCTTTTAAAAATATCTTTCTAATGACATATAGAACATATCTATAGCCTTTGTGGTTTGGAAACTGTGTGGGTGTCAATTTAAGCGGGTTTTTAGCGATTTTTCGCTAAACTAGCGGTTTTTTTTATAAAGTCGTAGAACAAAAATATCTAGATTTGCGATAAGTAATAATTTCCAAACGCTTTGATACAAACAGACACAAAAAAAATAGTTTCTTCCTTATTGGAAAGGATTCTGAATATTTCAAATATAAAAAAATACCACACTCTCTTCATATATGAGAATTTTGTTGAAACTTCTCAGAGAAAGAATATACGAGTATCATCTTAGAGTTATATTAGGTATTATATATTTTAATGGTTTAAATAAACTGTCTGATTGCTTCAAGATTTAGATTTAGCGATTGCAGGGCATATTGATAAGTTTAGCGGGCACAGACAGTGACGGGGCATGTAATAACAATAATAACAGAAATAATAATAAGAATTCACGACCAAGCAAAATGCCACAGACGAAGGCCACGCGCCGAGACAGAGACAGAGACAGAGAAATGTGACGGCAGTATAAGAACAACAATACAAATTCCCTTAACAAAAAAAAAAAAAAAAAAAGAAAAAAAAAACTTAGAAGTAAAAAATAAAAAATGGAGAAAAGCGACACAAAATAAGTCTTTGCCTGCTGTTGGTAATGGCAGCGGAAATTGTTTTGTGTGGAAATTGTATGAAATTAGTGTGTACTCCTGGTCGACTGTCTCCCTCTCCCTCCCTCCTCTCTCTCTCTCACATCTCTCTCATGCTCTCTGCGTGTGTGGGGCACGTTCTCATTGTTGCCACCGTTTATGAACTTTGCCTTGTGCCTTGTTTGCAATGTTCCATTGTCATTTTATAAACACTTTATACAGTGATAAAAATTACCGATTTCTTAAATCAATAACATTTACTTTAAATATGCACAGTTAGTCAGGAAAGTGTTTTCACTAAATCAAAATTTGACGCAATTTCTCTTGCAAAAAATTATATATTTTTTTTTTCAATTAGTATTTTATTTCATATTTTAAATTTCTTGTCTATAATTAAAACCCTTTTAAAATTAAAAAATTATTTTCATGGAATTTTACTATTTCTAAAAATACAAAAAAAAAAAAAATATGTGAATTTTGATTTTGTCAAAACCACAAAAATGTTGTAAAAGGTTCGGTTTGGCGGCTCGAACCATAGGGCAAGACTAAGGTTCGATTCGCGAACCGGTTTATGTACCCCCTTAACCCAAGCGTTGGGTTTGAAAGCCGTTTCTATTTAATGGAAAACAATTTTTTTACTATTTGAATTTTTTCTATAGTTTTTTAACCAATTAAATTTTGAAGTTAAGAACAATCGAATTTTGAAATTTATTTGAAGATTTGAATATGAAAATTTTTTTCCAGTTAAGTAATACTACAAAAACATCAAAATTATGTAAATATTTTTTTTCGAACCGAACATTTTATTATTCGCTAGGTAAATAATGTCAAGATTCGACTTATGATCCGGTTCAGGCGGCTTAAAAACACGAACCGCATTGGTTTTGCGAGGTTCAGTTCAGAGCCGGCTGCCCTTGGTCAAAACATTTTCTTGATTAACTGCATGTATTATAGTTTATATAAAAATAAGACAACTTTATGAAAAAAATATGGAACTTTTTTTTTTTTTGCAAAAGGGCTTGAAATTCAATTGAAATTTTAGTTTTAAAAACTAACAGTTTACGTCCTAAAAATGCGCCAAGAATATAGTAATAATTATTTTAATCAGTGTAGTACTCTCTATTGAGACAGACAATCGCATTTTTGAAACAATAGTTCTTGAAATTTGAATGTTTTTTTTAAGTTCTAACAATTTTCCAGGGACTGTAAGCATTAAAAGCTTTATTATAAAACTCAAGAAATAATCATTATTCCATGAGTTTTATTAATTTTCTTATGATTACTTTTGATCAAAAAAATATAACTCAGGAATAATCATTATTTTTAAGCAAAAAAATAAAACTCATAGAATAATGATTATTCTTGAGTTTTATTTATTTGAATCAAAAATAAAACTCTAACACCAAGAGTTTTATTTTTGAGCAAAAAAATAAAGCTCAAGAAATAATAATTATTTAGGAGCAAAAAAAATAAAACTCATAGAATAATGATTATTTCTAGAGTTTTATTTTTTTTGTATGTTTTATGAGTAAAATAGTAAAAATCATAAATCTTAAGATCATGGTGAAATTGCATAGATTACCTTTAAAGAAAAATTTTGGTATATTTCAGTTTTATTTACAGTTACTAGAAGTGAATGATTTTTTCATTTGAAAAAAAAAACAAAATAATTCCTGTTACTGGAATTTTGACATTTTTTATATTTTTTTCTCACCTATTGTGACGATCCACACCACTGTGCGAGGTGCCCGCCGATGTCACAGAATTGATCGAACGTGACCTGCGACTGCTGTCGTTTGTTCGTTCCAAGAAGAGAAAAAGAGCAAAAGAAAAGAGAAAGTAAACTGTCAGTGGAATGTGAATGCAAAGCAGTAAACAAAACTTGTTTGTTATTTTGTGTGTATGTCTCTCTCTGTGTGTGTGTGTGTGTGAGTGTGTGTTTGCCCCGCCCACTTACCGTAATGAATCGCCCAAATTGCAAACGCCATGCGACGTGATGCTGAAACTGCGCAGTCGATAATAATCCATGTCCACATCGTCGCCACAATGAATCGCCGAGCGACGCGTGTCCGCCAGTCGAGGCTGCAACCGGAGACGACAAATAAACAGACAAAAGCAAACAACATTCAATACTCAACATTCAACATTCAACAGATGACAATGACACACAGATACTAATACAAATACAAACACAAATACATATTGAGATGCTCTTAAATGCAGCAAATGATGCGATTACAATTATTTTCATCTTAATAGCACAATAATGAGGCACTCGTTACGTATACGCCGCGTAAGCTGGGGGAACAAAATTGCAAATAAAACTAGTGGGCCGGTGCTACAGTCGAGCATACTCGACTGTCGGAGACCCCGTACTTACTTTGGCAAAAACTTAAACTAAAAACTAAAAATATCATACTAAGACTTTATTTTGCCCGATCGGTCCTATGACAGCTATATGATATAAGGGTTCGATTTGAACCAACTTTGGACAGGATATATAAAACCAAGTCATATGCTTATTGTATCAGTTTAATTACGATATCTTATTAAACAATAAAGTTTTTTGTACTAAAACTTGATTTTCGACCGATTGTTCCTATGGGCGCTATATGTTATATTGGTCTGACTCGAACCAACTTTGGACAGGATACATAAAACTAAGTTTTATGCATATTCAATCAGTTTGGTTACGATATCTCATAAAACAAAAAAGTTTTTCATACTAAGACTTGATTTTCACCCGATCGGTCCTATGACAGCTATATGATATAGTGGTCCGATTTAAACCAACTTTGGACAGGATACATAAAACCAGGTTATATGCTTATTGTATCAGTTTAATTACGATATCTCATTAAACAATAAAGTTTTTCGTACTAAAACTTGATTTCGACCGATTGTTCCTATGGGCGCTATATGATATAGTGGTCCGATCGAAAAAAGAAACAAGCTTGTTTTGCCTGCAATATAGAGTAATCTACATACCAAATTTGGTGTCACTAGCTTTTAAATTGTTCTTATAATTTGGATATGAAATTTTTTTTCTCGATTTGGTGGCGATAAAGAAGGCGTGGCCGAATTTTGAAACAAACTTGATCTGTTTGCAATATAGAGGAACCTACATACCAAATTTGGTGTCTCTAGCTCTTATAGTCTCTGAGATCTAGGCCATAATACAGACGGACAGACAGACGGACAGACAGACAGGCAGACGGACAGACGAACATTGCTATATCAAACAAACCCAATAGACCCCTGTACTTTTTTTAAGTATGGGATCTAATTATACCACGCATTGACAAGTAATAATTTTTTCAATTTTATTGCATTCAAGTTTTAAACTCAAATAAGTTTGCTACAACAATATGAAGTCAAATAAATTAATAATAATTGCGCATACTCTGGGTAAGCCCGGAAGATGTTGAGATGCTCTTAAATACAGTAAATGATGCAATTACAATTATTCGCATTATAATAAGACAATAATGAGACACTCATTACGTATACGCTCAGTTCGCCGGGGAAGAATTAAAGCTAATATTAAATCAATCAAATAAAATAATAATAATTGCGTATACGCCAAGTGAGCCCAGAAAAGTATTGAGACTCTGTTAAATGCAGTAAATGATGCGATTACAATTATTCGCATCAATACATTTGCCACAATAACGAGATAATAATTACGTATACGCTGCGTAAGCAGGAGAAGAAACTCTTAAATGATAAATAAAGTATTGACAACTACTACATTTTGAATTTTATTGTTTTAAAGCTTAAATTAAAACTTTATTTGCAAAAAAATATTCTATTAAATTATTTAATTATTAATAATTGCGTATACGCAGAGTAAGTACTATAGTAATAATAATTGCGTATACGCTTATTCAGCGTCAGTATTGAGATTCTTATCAAACCATTTGTCACAATAACGAGATAATAACGTATACGCCGAGTAAGCCTCAATAGGGATAAATTAAGTATTGACAGCATTAATGTATTTTTTTTCATCACTGTTAATTTTTTCCATACTTTACATAAAAGTTTTTTTCTCTTACTTTCCCCTTAACACTTAAAAAAGTACTTTTTTAAATTTTGTAGATAAAAGTCAATATGTTTTGTTAATGCATTTTTTTTTTTGGCTTTTATGGTTCCTGTTCGCAATCGTAACTATGAATTGCGTTGCCTTTTCAAGGATTTGACGCTGTGATTATCCTGTTGACGTGCTTCTGTTTGTTTTCTTTTTTTTTTTTGGCTGTCTCGAGAGAAATACATAAAGTCAGTCAACTATGAGAAATTCACTACGAGTAGTGGCAAAAATTAGAGAGACGATACACTGAGACAAACGCAGCAAGGGATGAAGTTGAAAAAGAAGTAGAGAAGTAGAGACAGCTTTGTCAGTCATTCAGCATGACTAAACAATTGTCAAACATCCAAGTCTCTCCACTCTCCACTCTCCACTCTCCACTCTGCAATCTTGAGCCTTGAATCTTTTGGCTGTCATCGAGTGGCAAAATAGCGACAGGTGGAATCGTCGATATCAAGCATTCAGCCTAAAGTACAGGCACAGCTGTTTACCACTCAAATTACACAATGCTGGCCAGCATATTAAGTACACTAGCAACAATTTATTTATTTAACGCCAGTCGACCAAGCATAGTTAATGATTAAAATTAAAATATTGAAATACGATTTTAAATAAACAATACATATATTTTTGTAAGAAGTAAATATTTAAACAAAATATAATACATAGGCCAGTTTGTATAGATTTATTTAAGGTCAATTAGAAGCAAGTGACAAAAAAATAATTTGACATTAAAAAAAAGTTATCAAATAACATTCTAAATTTAAATTTTGCATATTATTCACCAAAACTTTATATATAAAACTCTTTGTCCTGACTAACTGATCATTGCACAGCCTGAACCATAAGGGCTAGAAGGCTGAACTTTTCACACAACATAGCTAAGACAATTTCACTGTGAAAGGCAGTTTTTTGCAATGCTAAATAAATAAACGAAATTTCTTATAAATTTCCCAATAGTTTTGACTATTTCCCCGAAATATAACAACATAAACATATTTTTTTTTAATTTTTCTAAAAGTTTTCTTTACAAAACAAGATAATTAATTAAATCTATATTTAATTGTAAATATTTCAATGGAAAGATATGTGAGATGGATGTACATATTTTTTTGACCATGAGTGTATACGTGTATATAAGCAAGTGGACGTGTGTAACTTTAGTTGAATTTCTTTTGTGTGTTTCATTTTTTGGCACATTGAAAAAGTCCACAAATGTGTGAGTAAGATGGAGAGACCAAGAGAGAGGGAGAAGGCACGCTCTAGTCATTAGCTAAGGATTTATGGTTAGAAACTCCTTAGATTTCCCCCCGTTTTCATCATTCACATCCATTGAATGTAGAATGCAGAGTTTTGTTCATGTTTACCACCTGAATTCCCTGCTGAATTCACCCCTGAGTTCTCCTGACCCATGCCAATATATGTGGCTGCTATAGAGGGTGTGAGATGGAGTGTGAAAGTGGGGGAGAGGTTAACCTGGCTCCTGATTATCTGGCATGCACTTATCTAGTCCTTGCAGCTAATATAATTAGTTTTGGAAAACAGCTCGAATGGAAATTTTTGCAGCCAACAAAAAAGTGCTTACACAGCTAACAAACAAGGTAAGAACAATACAAGTGAGCGTCTCGACTGCTAAATACCCTGTACCAAAACGGTTATCGTTTTTTTTTTTTTTTTTTTTTTATTTCGGTTTTTAAATACCAGTGTGATTTCTGTTCCCAAAAATAAAAGGAAATTATCTGTACAAATTTGACAAAAAATATGTTAAATGAATCGATTACTAATCGGTTTTTTTTTGGTTTGAATAAAATCGGTTTTTCGTTTTCGATATTATAAAAAAGTTTTGTCTTGGTTAGGGTTTCAGTTACGATTACCAACCAGTAACCAACCGGTTATTATCGGTTAAAGATTATGGCTTTTAATTCCAATTAAAACAAAAATAAGCATTTTTATATTATTAAAACACTGTCTTATATATTTGTACCTGTATATATATGAAAAGAATTATTAAGTGCAATCAAGTGATGCCAAAGCATTTTCCACTTTCCACTTGGGATCAAAACTGTCAACTGGCAGCTGACAACTGTCAAATGCCAGCTGCACTTTTCCATTTTCCATTCTCCATTTTCCACTTTTGTCGCCCATCCGTTTGCCGTAACAACAATCCGCTTTATGTGCCCCCAAAAATCGAATCAATGGCAAACACCTTCTGCAAGTTTGACGCACAGTGGGAAAAGCTGTGATTTTTCATATTTAAATTCTAAAAAAAATACTTATGTTCAAATTCTACCGATACCAATACTCCAACAAGCTTTTTATATAGGTTTATATAGGCTTTTTTTTAAAGGTTTTCTAAAAGCGTTTCGATATTTTTTTGAGCGGCTATAAGATTTCAACTATAACTAGTTTTTTTTTTTTTTACCATTTTTCGAATTTTTTACTGCATTTCATTGCACAGTACAAATTATTTGTATTAAAATTTTTCTTCAAAACGTGCTTTATTTTATATTTATGTATAGTTAATAATTACAAAACTTTATTTATCATTTTTTAATGTGCTTAAAAATGTTTTTCTTTAAGTTTAACTAAAAATGTTTACAAATGTTTCCATCGACATAATTTTTGTAAATTAACATTCTTTAAAAATATGTAAATTCGGTTGCTTATGTAAATATAAAAGTCTTCAATATGTGGCAATGATTCCCTTTTTTTAACTAAATAAAAAAAAATGTTTTTTTTTTGGAAATTTAAAAAAAAAATGTATACAACTGTCATTATATATTTTGATGTTCTTTGTTTCATGCGAAATTAAGGTAAATAGAAAGTAGACAGTTCCATCAATATTTTTATTTTATAGAAATTTTTATTGTTTGGCGAATCAGCCCACTGTGCGACGTTGCGACGTCGGATGTCATCCTGGTCATATAAATAGCACAAGTTGAAGTCAAAAAGAATGTCAAGTGTTTCTGTGTGTATGTGTGTGTGTGTGTGTGTGTCTTGCCGGTGTGCAGACAAGGCAACAGGAGACAAGCACAGCGACAACAACTTGGCTCAAAATGAGCAAAAGAACGAGCGCACTCGACAGTGGGATACCCTGTACACAGGCCATTAAGTAAATGACATTCGACACGCTGAAGATTTGATGAGACAACACGGAATTCATTATTTGCGAGTTTGATTGAGCTACATCCAGAAATAACATCAATTTTCTTACTAATGCTTCAGTATCAAACAATTCTTTCTATGGCAGCTATAAGATATAGCGGACCGATTTGAACCAAATTTGGTCAGAGTGCATAAAATCAATTTTAAAGCGCATTTTGTCAGATTTGTTCAGATATCTTAAAAAATAAAAAAATTTTTCATACTAAAACTAGATTTTCGAATGATCGTTTCTATGGCAGCTATATGATATAGTGGTCCGATCCAAAAATAAAAATAAACTTGTTCTGCGTACGGTATTCAAGAGCCTACATACCAAATTTGAAGTCTCTAGCTTTTATAGTCCCAGAGATCGTTGTGTTTATAGATAAGAACGAACGGACAGACACACGGACAGAGATAAATTGACTAGCCTGTTGACACTGATCAGGAATATATATACTTTATGGGATCTGCCACGCCTCCTTCTGCCTGTTACATACATTTGCACGAAATTAATACACCCTTTTTAGAAAATTTTTAATGGGCAATGAGCTGAGGCTATAAAAACCTAGTCTGCTGCAAATTCTTGAAACTTTTTCCTCTGCTTTTTACTGCACCTAGCTATCCCTGGGGCAAACACTCACAGACACACACACACTTTTAAGCACACACACAGACACACACATACTAAAACATTTCCCTGAAGGCATGCAACTTTTGAATTTCCAATTCTCAATTCAACAATTGGAAACCACTCTGCAATTGCATTTGGGCATTGACAGCAGTGCTGTCATTTTAGCTATTTTATAGCTAGACTGGCATGCTTTTAAATTAAATTAAAAATATAGAACACTTGAAGAAATGCAATTCGATATATTTTATTAAATGTATTGACTACTTTTGCAGATTGCCAGATAACTTTATATATGAAAATTGAAACTATAATCTCAGTTGAAAATATTTGAATCGGAAAAATTGTTTTTGAATTTATATATTAAGAAAAAAAGATTTTCTAATGGATACCGCAAAGCGTTGAATTTAATTTTTAAAATCCATAATAGGAAAGCAATTTATGAAATGAAATGAATTAAATTTATTTAATGCCTGTCAATCAGTCATTCAGTTAGTCAGGACAAAAATTTCTAAAATTAAACAAGTATGTATCTAGGTTTTCAAAATTAGAAATATAAAGTTTAGAATTTATAAAAAAAAAATGATTTTGAAAATAAACTAAATAAATAATAATAAATTCTTTCGACGATTTGAGAAACATTTTTTATTTTTATCTCTATTCTTTTTTTTTTTTTAAATAAAACTGTTAGCAGTTTGATAATTTTGTATTTTTTTTTTCAAAGTACAAAAATATTTTCCATTTAATAATATGATATGTTTAGTTTATTTATAATTTTTATCAATTTAGCTATTTAAGCCTTTAAAATTCTAGCAGCACTGATTGACAGTGTCTCTGCCTTTTTGTCTATTTGTCTTCCTCTCTTATTCTCTCTGCCTCTTTCTCTCTCTGTCTGTGTTGGTTTTTTTTCCCTAGGATTAACAATATATAGACAAGAGCAACATTCCTTGGCACTTTTGTCTATTTCGAGTCCTTAAGGCTTAATGCGCCCAAAATGACAAGAATATTGTCAAGAGCTTAGGCTTAGAGTTCGACTGAGAATTGAGAAGATGGAGATGGAGATGGGGAGAATTGAAGGGGAGAATTGGAGATAGAATTGCTTTGGGCCTTTGGTTTGGCAATCGTTCAAATTATACTTTGTGTGGCATAAGACCTGCGATTAGCCTTATAATAAGTATTTAGCACTTGAGCTCAGCACTACTTAATTATTTTATTTTTTTATTTTTGCCAAAAACATGTTATTCAATTAATCATCATTAAGGCGATTGCTCGACTGGAAGATACCCGGTTATAAGGCATAGACTGAAGAATATTGATTTCAATTGAATTGCATTTTAACTAAATTACTATTAAACTAATTTTATTATAAAATCATTATTAATTGTTAATTTCTCATAAGTTTATTTAACATAAGCAAAGAAGCTGTTGCTCGATTGAAAAATACCCGGTAATTTGGAACAGACTGGAGTATATTGTCATTACTAACAAAATGACACTTTTTATTATGAATTTTATTTATTTACTATTATTTAACTATTTACTTGTTTATTGTTAAAGATCCTTTGTCACAGAATATGCTCGACTAGAAGATACCCGGTATAAGCTATATTTAGGGCATAGACATAAAAACAATGCTACCAAGTCTGACCGACTACATTATGCCTGGTAAAGAGTCTTTATTTAGGGTCTGCTCGACTCGTAAATACCCGGAAATAAAAATATTTTGGAGTTAAAATATTGTAACAAAATTACAAAGTCTAATGAACTAGCATATACCTGGTGAAAAGTCTAAAATCAGAACGTGCTCGACTAGTAGATACCCGGTAATATGATCTACTAAGTGTAAGAATGATTCTAAGAAAATAACTAGCATATACCTAGTAAAAGGTCATAACTCGGGGTCTTCTCGACTAGTACATACCCGGTAATTAAGTATATTTAGAGAAAGAATATTAAAACAAAATAATTAAGGCTGATCGACTAGCAAATACCCGGTGTAAAATCATTACTAGGGGTCGTCTCGACTAGTATATACCCGGTAATAAGGTCAATTTGGAGTAAGAATATTGAAATAAAATTACAAAGTCCGATCGACTAGCAAATACCTGGTAAAAGGACTTAATGCTCGACTAGTAGATACCCGGTAATAAGGTCTATTGCGATGTTATAAGATGAATATAATATACAAAGAGTGATCGAATGATAAAAGTCTTAATTCAGGGTATGCTCGACTTGTTGATACCCGGTAATAAGGTCTTTTTGGAATCAGAATATTGAAATAAAATAAAAAGTCCGATCGACAGCAAATACCTGGTAAAAAGACTTAATGTTCGACTAGTAGATACATGGTAATAAGATCTATTGAGAGTTATAAGATGAATATAAAATTACGAAGAGTGATCGAATGATAAAAAGTCTGAATTCAGGGTATGCTCGACTTGTTGATACCCGGTAATAAGCAATTGAGCTTCCACTCACCTTGCGACTCTCGGCGGGCATGCTAGAGGTTCGTAGACGCTGTCGGGCTGCGGCAATGGAGGCCGAGCTGGGACCGGAAGGTGGCGGCGGTGGAAGGGGGGCACAGACGCCTCCGGTGGACTGAGCCGAGGAGGATTCGCCAACGCCACGTTCCCGCAGCAGACTGCTATGTAGTGCTGGACATTGCTGAAGATTATTGGATGTGGATGTGCCCGGTAGATCATCATCAACACCATCGTCCATGGAATCGGCTGTGGGTGAATCGTTGGCATCGGGTCCACTCGTTGTTGTATCCTCGACGACGGCGGCCAAGGCTAAACTGGAGTCCAAAAGTCGCCTGTCTAGCTCTTCAGCTACAGATGTGGATGCTCCTGTTCCTGTTCCTGTGCCCACTGCTCCTCCGCCGGCATATTGTGGCGACACTGCGCCGGACATGGCCTGTTGAAAGGTGAGCACACTGCTCTCCATTCCGCGGTGATTCATCGGTGATTTCGCTAGCGACATGCGATCCCTGCAATCACAAAGCAATCACAAAGCCCACGACCCACGACATGGATGGTTGGATGGTTGGATTTATAATAAATTGCATTACTTGACTTATAATTGAGCTATCAAGCACAGTGAAGCCTTCTCGCCCATACAGCATATTGAAATTATTGGAATAATTCAAAAGTACACTCAGAGAAAAATACAATGTGAGTACAACAATTTGTAAATACAAAAATCATATATTTTCAAAAAAAGAACAACTGCAAAACGTTTAGGTTTCTCTTTTTTTTTCAATGCATTTTGTGTTATTTGTCATGTGTTTTGTGCTGAGCAAAAACATAAAAGTGTCTGAGCAATAACAACTTATTAAATAACACAAAAAAAAATGATCATGTGTTTTGTGTTTGGTTATTTTTTGAATTCAGTAATTTATGGTGAAGGTTTTATGTTTTTAGAACATTTTTGGCAGGGTGTGCAGCTCGTCAAAGTTGATGTAATTTGCAATAAAATGCTGAAAGAGAAAATAAACGCGTTTTTAAGACAACTTTAGTTCTGTATATATTTAAATCGAGCTTCGGTTTCTTTATTCAACTAATTTAATCGACTTTGTTTAACTAAATTATTATTATTATTATTATTAATAATAAAAAATTATTTCAACTTTAGTTCTGTATATATTTAAATCGAGCTTCGGTTTCTTTATTCAACTAATTTAATCGACTTTGTTTAACTAAATTATTATTATTATTATTATTAATAATAAAAAATTATTTTTAAAAAGCAAAATAAATATTTCTTGTTAAAAAAAAGTCCAGAATTTTAAACACTTGAACAAATAAAATATTAGCCGAATTTTTTAAATTTTTTTGGTAAACCATAATAGTCAATAATTTCGTGAAAAATATAAAAGTATTGTTGTGTCTTTGTTATTGTTCGAATTTTATTTGGTTACCTAAAATAAATGTCAATATTAAGTAATTTTGTGGAAAATTTAAATTAAAAAAAAAAAAATAAAAAAAATATATAAACAAAAATTAAAATCTCTTTAATTTCAGAATTTCAATTTCTTTTGTCACTAATATTTGCAAACATTTATAGATAAAAATGTTTTGTAATAAAAATTGCAAAAATTGTTAATAATAA
Source organism: Drosophila innubila (assembly GCF_004354385.1). Lineage (NCBI taxonomy): Eukaryota > Metazoa > Arthropoda > Insecta > Diptera > Drosophilidae > Drosophila > Drosophila innubila. The sequence goes on from NC_047626.1 coordinate 1,615,353, forward strand.
ATTTGTATATTTTCAATATATTGCATAGTTCATACATTTAAAGGCTTCACTGTACTTGCAAAAGAAATGCCCAACAAAAATTTGATTACAAATGCGTCTGCATTTTGTGCAATTAACTGGAATCACGTGGAAGAAGTTGGCCCACACACACACACACACACAAACACACACACACACATACAAACACAATAAATTATGAAATGTATCCTTTGATTGACCTTTGACCAATTTTTGAACTGAATTGAATTTGAGTTGGTTATTTTTTAAACATTTTAACATTGCAAATGAGGCTGTTCCAAGAAAGGATTTCAGCACAGGACACCTGCAACAATGTGGCAAATGTGTGGGGCATGCAACGGCTGGGGGGAGGGGGGTGGGTATCAGTTGAGAAAGGTCAGGAAGGTCAGGTAATAAGGAGCCCACAATTTGCACATTTTACTTTCTTACTCCCATTGTTGTTGTTGTTGATGATGTCGCTTTTGTTGTTGTTGTTATTATTGTTGTTGTTGTTATTGTTGTTGTTGTTCCTACAGCTGTTAGAAAACTCTTTTATACCCTTGCAGAGTCTTATAATCATTATTTATGATATTCTCATTTATTTTTTCCCACAAAATAAAACTTAATTTATAAAAAATATTTTGAGCAAGTTCGGACTTAATCCCAATATTGTTGCATATACCTTTAAAAATAAATATAAGGAAAATATCTTTTTTTTTTTTTAAATATATCGCTTATTTTCTTTAAAGGCTGTCATTGCAGTATTTTTCTTTTTGTTCTGTTTTATATTGTGTAAAAATTTCATATTAATATCTTTTATACTTTTCAGTTAATATTCAAAAGAACTTTAGATTTTTTATTTAAGTGCGTTATTCTCTAAATGTCGCTTTAGGACTTATGACAGTCTAAAAATAAATAAACGGTATATCTTAAAACCTGTCAATTTTAATTAAAAGCTGTGTATGAAAGAATATTAGACAAATTAATTAAGTTTCAAAAAGGATTATGATTTTTAAAATTGGTTTTGACATTCTTGAGTATTAGTCAAATATGCAAGCTAAACTCTAGTTAAAAGCTTTCAAAAAAATACCAGTTTTAAAAAGTATTTTTTAAAAATTCTGCAAAAGTTTTTCAAAAAATTTTTTATAAATAGTTATATCACATATATATTTTTCAAGTGATTTTTTTTTCTGCTTATATATGGGAGTCAGAAATTGTGAATTCGGTTTCGGAATTTTTGTATAAAATTGTTTTTCTAAAAATTTCTGGCCTTAAAATAATTTGAAACCTTTTCTAAAAATCCATAAGACTCTGCAAGGGTATGAAATCTTCGGCGTGCCGAAAAAAGACTTATTTTCTTGTATTTCTGGCTTTTCTGGTTTTCCATGTTTTTTTGGGTGTCTTAATTTGGGTTTGTGGGACCTGTGGGACCTGTGGGCTGTGTGGGAGGAGTGCGGGCTGGGAGGTGAAGTGGTGGTGGGAGGTACGTGACAGTCTGGGGGTGGAGAATGGAGAGATGTCTCACTCCTACCTGGTGCTGTTGTGCGACACGCGAAACATCTCCTCGTCATTCGACTGACGACCGTACTCCCGATCGCCGTGCAACAAATTCGCAGCTATCGACGAGGAACGACGTCGATTCACTATCGGTGACTTTTGGGTTCGCAAATTCTGCTGTTAAAAATTAAGAAATTAAAAGTTTTATAAAATACGCATTTAAAAAAAACGCTACAGTCGAGTTGCTCGACTGTTGGATGCCCAGTACCCGCTACCGTTCATATCAATTAAATTAAAAATTAAATTAAATATAAATTAAAAAGAAAAAAAATATATCCTTTTACCCACGACAAAAAGTTTAAAAAAAACAATTCAGCTTACAAAAAAAATTAATTAAGTACACGAAAACAAAAACAAAAGAAACCTGAAAATGAAGTATAAAGATTCGGGTACATTTGACGGCCCCATTTGACGAATGCCAAATTTTTTCTTTTGGACTTCTTTTTTTTTTAAGAATAATTTATATTTTACATTTTTATATCGCTCGTTACAAAATAGGACAAAAAAGGACAAAATAGGAAATTTGGTGCATGCAATTGTTTTTGTCACTAGACTGTTACCTCGTAAAGAGATTTTATTTGAAAAACTATGTCTCAATTATCTTGTCTGTTTCCGATTGAAATGAAATTTTTAGCAAACTGTCACAAAGTAACGAGCATTCCGTGTGCCAAATCTTAAATCTGTTGCTCTAAAATTGCAATTTATATTCCATTTAATTCCAGAGTACTATACCAAAATAATATTTATTTTATCCAAATTTGGTTGCTCTAACTGTTATAGTGTTTGTATGTAGGTGTTTACAGCATTTCTATTTTGTTTATTAAGAAAATTTAATTTTTCTGGACAGGCGGACTAAATTACAAAAAGAAAACCTGTATAGTAGGGTGCATCAATTTTTTTTCACTAAATATGGTAGCGAAAATTCGTTATCTACGGTCAATTCTAAGAATTTTTCAGCAGTAAGTCAAAGTTCTAAAATCATTAACTGATTCCCGCTTTTTGAGTTTGCAAATTTTGTGTTTTTAGTTTTTGCTTGGACAAAAATTATGTTTTAAGGAAAATTGGATCTTTAATTTATTAAAATTTATTTTTTTTAAAATTTATTTAATTCTTTAAAATTTAATCTATGAAATTTTAAGTGTCCTAGCCCTAAAACGAGTTGTGTTACCAAGCTTGTCAGAATCGGACTAAAAACATTAAAGATATGCTAATAATAATTTTTTAAAAATCAAAAAAAAAAATTAATTTTTCAACTCAAAAAGCGGGAACTAGGACTTGATTTTAGAACTTTGAGTTACTGCTGAAAACATCTTAGAATTGAACGTAGATTACGAATTTTGTAGAATATTTTTACATTTTTTTTGCAGCTATGCAAATTGATGCACCTTACTGCATATTACTTTGGGTACTGGGCTTGAACTACTTCGTATTTTGGCTTACACGGGTCGCGAGTGGAGCTGCAACTGTTGCAGCTGCTGCTGATGATGAAGCCGCATTGAGAAATTCGCCGTAACTGTTGCGAGTTGTTGCCGGAGCCGCGTTCATTTCCTGATCCCATTCGGTCTGATGATCCGTTTCCCTTTCCCAGTTGTATGACAAGTTGTAGTTGCTTTCGTTGGCCACATGTTGCAGTTGTTGCTGCTGTTGTTGCTGTTGCATGTTGTAGTTGTAGCTGGCGGCGGCAGCAGCACTTGTGCTGGGTCCTGTTGCATAGATATTGCTACAGGGTCGACTGTTGCCCATGCCACTCTGCTGTTGCACACGCTGCAATGTCATCTCGCGACTGTGGTATGCCCCTAAACCACCGTGTGTCGGTGGCGTCGGCAACAAACGATGCACATGTCCCGATGTTGAGGGAATTCCATGTTGCTGTTGCTGTTGCTGTTGCTGTTGCAGCTGCAACTGTTGCTGCTGCTGCTGCTGCTGCAATTGCTGCTGCTGCAACTGTTGCTGCTGCTGCTGCGGCTGCTTCAGTATCGGCTTCAACACGTTGTAGGCCAGCTGATGCGGTGCCGGCGATGGCACGGGTCCGGGTGTACTGCTGCTCAGCACATCGCTCTCATCGCAGCTCGTGTCTGCAATGCAAGGATCAGGAAACCAGCAACCATAAATAATGATAGATTATTTTTTTGCAAGAAAATAAAATGTCTCAGAATCAGTTTTAAAGTGTTGTTTTATACTAATTATGACATAAGGAGTTGATTAAAAGTGAAAACTTGAGATTTAAAATTTTTAATTTTCAAAATTTCAAAGGGGGGACCCTTAGCCACGAATCCAAGATTTAGAAGAAAATAATTTTTATTACAAAATTAATTAAATTTGAATGCAGAATGAATATACAAGCCGAATCATGATCAAAATGACAGTCCATTTGAAAATCGCTCCAGTTTTGACAAAGTTATGCAAGTTTGAAGTTGGTCAGACTGTGGATTTGGCAACTTTACAAGTCAAAATTTTTGTTCGATTTAACATGATTTTTTACAAGAAAATGAAAGGTCTCAGAATCAGGTTTAAAGAGTTGTTTTATACTAATTATGACATAAGGAGTTGATTAAAAGTGAAAACTTGAGATTTAAAATTTTTAATTTTCAAAATTTCAAAGGGGGGACCCTTAGCTTCGAATCCAAGATCTAGAGGAAAATAATTTTTTTTACAAAATTAATTAAATTCAAATGCAGAATGAATTAAGAGGCCAAACCATGATAAAAATGACATTCCGTTTGAAAATCGGTGCAGTTTTCACAAAGTTATGTAAGTTTGAAGTTGGTCTGACCCTTGACCTAGCAACTTTACAAGTCAAAATTTTTGTTCAATTTGACATGATTTTTTACAAGAAAATGAAAGGTATCAGAATCAAGTTTAAAGTGTTGTTTTATACTAATTATGTCATAAGGAGTTGATTAAAAGTGAATATTTGAGATTTAAAATTTTTAATTTTCAAAATTTCAAAGGGGGGACCCTTAGCATTGAAAATCGAATCCAAGATCTAGAGGAAAATAATTTTTTTTACAAAATTAATTAAATTTAAATGCAGAATGAAAAATGATGCCAAACCATGAAAAAAATGACATTCCGTTTGAAAATCGCTCCAGTTTTGACAAAGTTATGCAAGCTTGAAGTTGGTCTGACCCTGGACCTGGCAACTTTACAAGTCAAAATTTTGGTTTGATTTAACATGATTTTTTACAAGAAAATGAAAGGTCACTGAATCAAGTTTAAAGTGTTGTTTTATACTAATTATGACATAAGGAGTTGATTAAAAGTGAAAACTTGAGATTTAAAATTTGTAAATTTCAAAATTCCAAAGGGGGGACCCTTAGCATTGAAAATCGAATCCAAGATCTAGAGAAAAATAATTTTTTTTACAAAATTAATTAAATTTAAATGCAGAATGACAAAAGATGCCAAACCATGATAAAAATGACGTTCCGTTTGAAAATCGGTCCAGTTTTGATAAAGTTATGCAAGTTTGAAGTTGGTCAGACTGTAGATTTGGCAACTTTACAAGTCAAAAATTTTGTTTGATGTAACATGATTTTTTACAAGAAAATGAAAGGTCACTGAATCAAGTTTAAAGTGTTGTTTTATACTAATTATGACATAAGGAGTTGATTAAAAGTGAAAACTTGAGATTTAAAATTTTTAATTTTCAAAATTTCAAAGGGGGGACCCTTAGCATTGAAAATCGAATCCAAGATCTAGAGAAAAATAATTTTTTTTACAAAATTAATTAAATTTAAATGCAGAATGACAAAAAATGCCAAACCATGATAAAAATGGCATTCCGTTTGAAAATCGCTCCAGTTTTGACAAAGTTATGCAAGTTTGAAGTTGGTTAGACTGTGGACCTGGCAACTTTACAAGTCAAAATTTTTGTTCAATTTGACATGATTTTTTACAAGAAAATGAAGTGTCTCAGAATCAAGTTTAAAGTGTTGTTTTATACTAATTATGACATAAGGAGTTGATTAAAAGTGAAAACTTGAGATTTAAAAATTTTAATTTTCAAAATATCAAAGGGGGGACCCTTAGCTTCGAATCCAAGATTTTGAGGAAAATAATTTTTTTTACAAAATTAATTAAATTTAAATGCAGAATGGATTTAGAGGCCAAACCATGATCAAAATGACATTCCGTTTGAAAATCGGTCCAGTTTTGACAAAGTTATGCAAGTTTGAAGTTGGTAAGACTGTGGATTTGGCAACTTTACAAGTCAAAATTTTTGTTCAAATTGACATGATTTTTTACAAGAAAATGAAAGGTCTCAGAATCAAGTTTAAAGTGTTGTTTTATACTAATTATAACATAAGGAGTTGATTAAAAGTGAAAACTTGAGATTTAAAATTTAAAATTTTCAAAATTCCAAAGGGGGGACCCTTAGCTTCGAGTCCAAGATCTAGAGGAAAATAATTTTTTTTACAAAATTAATTATATTTAAATGCAGAATGGATTTAGAGGCCAAACCATGATAAAAATGGCATTCCGTTTGAAAATCGCTCCAGTTTTGACAAAGTTATGGCTGTTTGAAGTTTGTCAGACTGTGAATTTGACAACTTTACAAGTCAAAATTTTTGTTTGATTTAACATGATTTTTTACAAGAAAATGAAAGGTCTCAGAATCAGTTTTAAAGTGTTGTTTTATACTAATTATGACATAAAGAGTTGATTAAAAGTAAAAACTTTAGATTTAAAATTTTTTATTTTCAAAATTTCAAAGGGGGGACCCTTAGCATCGAATCCAAGATCTAGAGGAAAATAATTTTTTTTACAAAATTAATTAAATTTGAATGCAGAATGAATATAGAGGCCAATTCATGATCAAAATGACATTCCGTTTAAAAATCGGTTCAGTTTTGACAAAGATATGACGGTTTGAAGTTGGTCTGACCTTTGACCTAACCACTTTATTAAGTTAAAATTTTTGTTCAATTTGTCATGATTTTTTACAAAAAAAAGGAAAGGTCTCAGAATCAGTTTTAAAGTGTTGTTTTATACTAATTATGACATAAGGAGTTGATTAAAAGTGAAAACTTGAGATTTAAAATTTTTAATTTTCAAAATTTCAAAGGGGGGACCCTTAGCTTCGAGTCCAAGATTTAGAGGAAAATAATTTTTCTTACAAAATTAATTTAATTTGAATGCAGAATGACAAAAGATGTCAAACCATGATAAAAATGACTTTCCGTTTGAAAATCGGTCCAGTTTTGACAAAGTTATGCAAGCTTGAAGTTGGACTTAGCAACTGTACACGTCAAATTATTTGTTCAAGTTGCCATGATTTTAAACAAGAAAATGGTCTCAGAAAGTAATTTAAGATTATAAATTTCAAAATTCCAAAGTTGGGACCCGATGCTTTAAAAACGAAACCAGGATGTAGCGGAACATATATTTTTTGACCGTATTATGAAATATTTCGAAAAATTTTCAATTTCGGTCCTTAAGTTAGTTTTAAATAATGGTTAAGGTATTATTCCCAGATTTGTATATAATTTGTATTATTTTTTTTCTATTTTTTTTAACTTTATTTAAACTTGATTTTAAGATCTTTTATTTTGACTGTTTGAAGTCAAAATGAATTAAATAAGCTGTCAACTATAAACAGTCGACAGAACAATGTCTATATCGTAAATATAAAATAAAAACAAATGATGAGAAATTTGAGGAAATATTTGTTAATTATATTTTGTGGCAAACGCATGACAATAAATTTAAAACCTTGATGCATTTGTTATTTACTGACTCAATTTCTTGCCTTTGACCAATTAGTTCTTTTGAAATTCCCATAATTGAGAACTAATTCGAACGGTATGTGACAGTTTCAGTTTCTAGGTCCAGTCTCCAGCTTTCTGTATAATAAATTCACAGTCTCAAAGAGTTTTCTCCCACACACAGAGAAGTACAAAGACAGAGAGAAAGGGAGAAAAGCACCACAAAAATGTGGGCAATAACAGGAGTCGCAGTTTCTCTGCTTCTGTCCAATTGCGTTGTTATTCTTGCCAAAAATCATGGGCGTAGTCAAATTTATGCAAGGGGGAGACACAAAACATTCGTCAGTCAGTCAGAACAAACTGTTTTAAAAATATCTAAATATTCGTATATAATCTCGTGTTCATAATCTATTTTTCGAAGACTAACCTTTTATGTTTCTTAAAAAAATTTAATATTAATCAATAACAAATCTCAAACTACCCAAAAGCACAAAATATAAAATTTTTAATGTGCCTTAAAATCAAGAAATCATTGATTTCAATTATCGAAATAATTGTATTAATATTAAATTAATTTTTCAACTGATAAAAGGAATAAAATGCATTTTAAATGAATTTAATTTGTATTTTTTAAAACATTTAAAATTTGTAATTCATTTTCATTTTACAATAAGACAGAAAATACATTTTTGAGAAATTTACTTTTAATTCATTAAAATGTGTTATAATTTATTATCATAATAATGTATAATTTGTAAATTTATTTGTAGCATTAATTTTTGATTCAATAAATATTCCAATAATTTCTAAATTCATTTTTAGATTGAATAAAAATCCATAATTTTTATGTTTTAAAATATTCAATTAGTTTATAATTTGTAAATTCATTTTTGAATTGAATCAAAATTCATAAAACACATTTAAAATGCATTTATTGTTTATCAATATAATATTCATATTATTTATAATTCTTAAAATCACTTTTGAATTTAATTAAAAGGCATAAAACACATTTGAATTTAACTTATTTCTTATGTATCAAGTATTCAATTAATTTATAGTTTGTTAATTCATTTTTAAATTGAATACGAAGGCATTTATTTTTGCTGTATCAAATATAAAGCAACTATAAATATTCTGGTTAATTCATTATCTAAACCCAGTTTGGTGTGTGAATAAATAAATCTTTATCTAAAATTCCGGCATATTTCAAATGATTCTATGAATTGTACTACAATTGAAATTCATTGTTTATAGCTTCCAAGCAATAAAAGTTCGGCAGTTTGCAACTGGTTTTTACTATTTGATAGGGTTTTTGAATTTCTAAGAATCAAATGCAAATTTAATTTCCACGCTTTATTAAAAAAAAAAAAAAAAAAAATTATTTGCTGCGTTTTAATTACACTTTTGGGCGGATTTGGGAAACTACAAAAGATTTGTGCGATGAATGAAGTGTGGAGAGGGCGGGGGAAGGGGGGTTGGAGCTGCCCCCCTGCTGTCTACACCCTTGGACATCGGCTGGTTACCTTTTGCACCTGTTCAGCTGGTCAAACGTACAAATTTCATCGGAAATTTGACAGTTATTGTGAGGCATTGTTTGCTTCAGTCTAACTCATCTCGCCCAAAAAGAACTCCTGTTGTGCATTGTTTATTCGTGTGAATTTTCCTCTCTATTTATGTGTGTGTGTGTGTGCGTGTGTCGTGTGTGTGTCGTGTGCACACATGTTTCCCAATTTGAAGTCAAAGTCAAAGTCAAATATGAAAATATTTTCAACCGAAAACTTTTGAGCTCCAAATTTTTCAAAGGTTTTATTGACGGGTAAAGAGACATCAGTGTGCGTGTGTTCGTGTGTGTGTGTGTCGGAATGTGTGTGTGTGTGTACGGACAAAATCTCTTTGTTTGTTTGTAGAATTTATCTGTTTTTATACCCTGCACTCAGTGTCAATTGAGTGGGTATATTGAGTATGACAAACTTTTGACAAATTTAAAATCAGGCATCGTTACAAATACAATTTTTTGATTATAAATTATATAGAAAAATTATTTGTTGTCTTTATAAAATTAAAACAAAAAAAACCTGTATTTTTCCCTATACAAAAACTGTTTTAAAATTATAACTAAATTGGTATTTATGTTTTAAAGTAAAAGGTATAATAGCTAAAATGATAAAAATAAACGGTTTCTAAAATCAATAATATTCGACATACCATTAATTTTTTAAAAATATGACAAGCTTTTTTTTCAGACAGCTTTAAGAAAAATTGTCAAGATGTATTTTATTTTTTTTTATTCTTATATTTAAAAAAAAACCATTAAGAATTTAATGCTTATACCAAAAATACCAATTATTGTATTTTTTTTTATAATTGTGCATTATATTCATAATTTCAAACATTTTTTTAAATTGAAAAAATATTTATATTTTTAAAATTTTCAGGATTTATATTAAAGTTAAGAGTTGGTCAGATAAAAACATATTAAGCTAATGATAAAGTTTAGTTCGTTGAGTATATTTTACTAGTAAAAAAAAGTAGCTTAAATTTAAATATATGCAGGGTAACAGCAAGTCGAGCACTTTCAACTAAAGCATTTCAATATGTTCTTTCTTTGAAAAGTGTTAGGCACAAAAGCAATTTAATAAACTACGGTTTGTTCGCCGCAAACGGAAACAATTGAGAAAGTTACAATCAAGTATGCTCGACTTTAAGATACCCCGTACTTATATAAACAATCTTAGTTTTCAGATACAAATTATTCTGAAAGATGAGAAATGAAAACCGAAAGTTTCTTTTAAAAAAGAGAATACATTTTGTTATTTTTTTAAGCTTAATTAAAAAATAAAAAAAAAAACTTGTCATATTCATAAAAATAAAAAATGGTAAGAGCAACATTCTTGATTTCATAAACCTTATATTCAGATCAACAATAAGGTTTAATACCCTATAAAAGAAACGACAAGTAGGAACAAAAACCAATAAAACAGAAACAAAAACTGAGGCCAAAACTGAAACTGAAATTAAGGGAGGAGAGTAAAGGCAACTTTATGACCTGACTTAATGCTAATTAAAGTCCCGAATTAATTTGTGGGCATAATAAATATTTAATTACAACAACACTATTACCTCAAGTCTACCATTTAGTTTATTTAGCTGGCTCGGATTAAAACAATAACTCATTTGCCTCAACGCAAAAAATAAATGTAATATTAAATTAATACATTATTTATATGCAATAATAATAACTAATGTTGGTGCAAAGCAAATTCTCAGTCATTTATTTAATTACACAAGTATGTAATGCATTTCATTTGAAAGGGTTGAGTATCCTAATGTGATTAGAATTAAATGAGAATTTAATCAATCTCTTTGAATTCTCGTTTTACTTTGAATTCACATTGCAATCTGGTCAATGTAATGAATTTTTTCCTTTGAATTTTACTAGAGAATTAGTTGCAGATACTTTTACTTTTTTCAAGCTAGACACATTTGTGCAAAGTTTAAATTTGTTAATTATTTAACTGGAAAATGAAAATTTGTAATGTAAAATTAAAGTGAAAATATTATGATGTTAGCACCTAGAAATTCTCAACTAGTTAAAGAATCCAAACTTTGTTTTAACAACCTTTTACAGACAGCAAAAAAGTTTCGTATTTTGAGATTGCGTTTAATGTAATGCAAATTAAATAATTAAAATTCATGAATATGCAATCAATTTTAAATAGGATTAAAATGACTTTGCACAAGTTTCACTTTTTGCAGGCAATAGAATGAAAATCTCATCTTGATATGATAAAATGAGATGTTTATAACATCAACTTATTGACTTGCATCGATTTAAAGCTAAATACAAATATAAAGTTAAAATGTAGCTCAACTTAATGTGAGATATTTTTGTTTATTTTTTTCTTTGACGAACGAAATGAAAGTTCTTTTCTGTACCCTTTTTCGTCCTTTCTTTAATGCTTTATGCTCATTTTGCTAAGGACATTTAATCATCAAAAGCACAAGTATAAACACTTTAATCCAGACATTGAATATTAGATACTCTATGCTAATTTTTTTTAAAATATTTTTATACAATCTGTGTTCGGATTTCGCAAAACGCCGTCTTTTATTGTCCTAGCTATGTTGTGTGAAAATTTCAGCCTCCTAGCTCTTATGGTTTGGGCTGTGCAATGAGCAGTGAGTCAGTCAGTCAGTTAGTGAGTGAGTGAGTCAGGACAAAGAGTTTTATATGTATAGATTTTATCTCTTTCATAAAGAGGTAGCAAAAGTTGCGACTAATTATTAAGTGATAGAAATATTCAAAACAAAATTTTTATGAAATGGAATATTATAAATAAGTTTTTATTGATTGTGACAATTTGCTGACTGTAACAATTTAGAGAAAGCTCAATTTGTTTACTAATTCTATAGTTTACAGAAAAAGGCATACAAAATAAAAAGATTTAAAATATTTGTTATCAAATTTCAAAGAGAAAATTCCACCAAAGTCGGAAAAACCAAAGCTACTTATTTATTTTAATAAACTAGGTTTTATTTCCAATTCTTATACTCTGCATGTTTTTCTCAATTCATTGAGAAGGGTTCCTTAAGTTTTCAGAAAATCAAAGCTACTTATTATTATAATTGTGTAAATGTTTTTCTTCAGTGAATTTCTTAGATTTTGCATTTTGTTATCATAATTTGCTATGTTGATTTCTATAAATTGCATTCATAGTTTGTCATGTCGTTGTTATTGGAATTCGGATGAGGTTGAATTTATCGATAAGGAATTGTTTTCGTTGACTCACCAAAATCAAAGGCTCTCTCTAGGATGACCGAGTGACGTTGTTGTAGTTGTTGTCGATCCCTGGAACCATCTGGCATTACACGACCCATGAAATTGGCCGGAATACGAGCTCCATTGACTTCCTCGCCATCGGGTCCAAGACGCATTTGATGCAATTGCAATTCCAATTCTTGTTGCTGTTGCAAATGATGTTGTTGCTGATGTTGTAGTTGCTGGTGTTGCTGTTGTTGCTGTTGTTGTTGCTGGTGTTGTTGCTGGTGCAATTGCTGCTTATGCTGTTGACCATGATTAACGATTCCCTGGAAGAAATTTCGACAAATAATACCAAGAATACCCAAAAATTGCAAAACAATCAAAAACTAGGAAAACAATACTAGGAAGCATCTAATTTGAAAATAAATATTAGGAAACCAAAATTATGTATAGTATTATTAGGAAATTTAAATAAGTGGCAATAATTGGGGAGGAAAAAATTGGAAACAGCCGAAATTAACAATATTTTTCATATTGACTTTTTCTCTTGTTCATACTGCAATATTCTGTTGAAATTTTAGAAATACTTTTAAAATAGAACCAGCTGAAAAACCTAACATTTTGTCGGAGTATTATTTGAAATTATCTTAAATCAAGCATTGACAACATATAAATATAAACCAGACAAAAAATAGGAAAACAATACTAGGAAGCATCTAATTTGAAAATATATATTAGGAAACCAAAATTATGTACAGTATTATTAGGTATTTAAAAAAAATGGCAATAATTATTATTATAATTGGGGAGGAAAAAATAGAAAAAAGCCGAAATCAACAATATTGCGACATTGACCTAAAAAGGAAACAGCAACAAAAAAAAACAACTCAACATTTTGTCAAACTATTTTTAAATATAATCTAAAATCAAAAATTTACAACCCAAAAATATTGGTGAAAAAAAAACCGCATAACTCAACGAAAATTTGCCAGGTGTAGCAGAGAAAAATATCAGATCTGGCGGCAAATCGCCAGATTTGGCGAGAAAAAGCTAGACTGTAAGTCTAAGAAAACCACAAATTATTGTATAAGAAAGGTAATTTTGCAACCCATTGCCCCTATGACAGCTATATGATAGAGTAGTTCTATTTCAACCAAATTTGGTCAGTATGTAATATGGAGTAAATAATTCACAATCTGTGAGTTTGGTTTTGCTAGCTCAAAAGTCAACAAAGTTGTTTATGCTCAAAAATTTGCTCCAAGCGTGAACTTTGATCCTTAATTTGACTAACTTTCCATTGGAATTTCGCAAATAACATCTTATCTCACAAAGAATTAGTCTTAGTTATTTTGTGTAAGAATTTCAGCCTTCTACGTCTTACGGTTTGGACTGCACACTGATCTGTCAGTCAGTGAGTCAGTCAGGACAAAGAGTTTTATATATATAGAACAAAAATAAAATTTAAAAAATAACAGTCAAACTTTAAATATTATGTTTCTTTGCTATTGTAATTTGTCTCAGTTATTTTGTGTAAGAATTTCAGCCTTCTACGTCTTACGGTTTGGACTGCACAATGATCTGTCAGTCAGTGAGTCAGTCAGGACAAAGAGTTTTATATATATAGAACAAAAATAAAAATTAAAAAATAACAGTTTAACTTTAAATGTTATGTTTCTTTGCTGTTGTAATTTGTCTCAGTCATTTTGTGTAAGAATTTCAGCCTTTTACAGATCTGTCAGTTAGTGAGTCAGTCAGGACAAAGAGTTTTATATATATAGAACAAAAATAAAAATTAAAAAATACAGTCCAACTTTAAATGTTATGTTTCTTTGCTATTGTAATTTGTCTCAGTTATTTTATGTAAGAATTTCAGCCTTCTACGTCTTACGGTTTGGACTGTACAATGATCTGTCAGTCAGTGAGTCAGTCAGGACAAAGAGTTTTATATATGTAGAACAAAAATATAAATTAAAAAATAGCAGTCCAACTTTAAATGTTATGTTTCTTTGCTATTATAATTTGTCTCAGTTATTTTGTGTAAGAATTTCAGCCTTTTACAGATCTGTCAGTCAGTGAGTCAGTCAGGACAAAGAGTTTTATATATATAAAACAAAAATAAAAATTAAAAAATAACAGTTTAACTTTAAATGTTATAAATAAATTGGGATTTATTGGGATTACCTGATGAAGGGAATTAAGGTCGCAGGTGGAAGCGACACGTTGTCGGTCATCAGTCTGAGCTGTCGATGTGGATGTTGTTGGTTGATGCAGACAACAATATTTGATGTGCTTGCAAAGTAAATTTCCACCGGAGCCCAGAGCAGCAGCACAGGAGCCACGATCCGCATGTCCTGAAGCTGTACCCAAAGATCCTTGATCATGACAGATGCCATGTTGAGCTGAGCTTGATTGCTGCGGTTGTGAGTGGGAGTGAGTGTGGGATTGGGTGTGAGATTGGGTGTGGGACTGAGATTGCACTGGAACTGAGTGCAACATTTCAATATTTTGTAAATTTTGTAGATCACCGCTGCTGCTGGTGCTGCCATTCGAAATGATGCCACAAAATCCGACACGATTAATGTTGCTGCTGCTCGAACTGAATGTTTTGCGTTGCGCATTGCGATTCATGCGAAATGAGTTGGAACGATTGCGATTTGGATTCGCATCCGTTTCAGCCATGGCCAAGGCCATGGTCAAGGTCATATCGGAGCTGCTGCCGCTGCGATTGCGATGTTGCTGCTGTTGCTGTTGCTGCTGTTGCTGTTGACGATGTTGCTGCTGTTGCTGCTGCGTATTGGATTGAGATTGACTTCGCAGGCTGCCGCCACAACGTTGTCGTTGTGCATACATTGGATTATTATTTCTTGGTATTACCTAACAAAGAAAATGATTCGAGAAAAACACACACAAAAATTTCCCATTCAATTTCAAGTGCAAAAAAATAAATATATATTTTACGTGTAAGGGTAACAAGAAAAACACAACGATTCATAGCAGGGGGAATCACATAAAATGCGAAACCTTTATTCACCCAGAGAAAAATGATTGGAAATATTTCAATGTTCACACTTTGCTTTAACTGTTTTGCTTGAATCGATATCATAAGAAATTAGATTTCAATTCAAATATTATAAAAAAAAACTATATATATAAAATTCGAAAGTAAATTTTTCTTGGAAAAATATTACATGTGCAATAAAATGTTGATTTGATATTGTATATTCAATCTTTATATTTGAAAATATTAAATAATTCATAATATATTATAAAATTTAATGACTTGAATAAATATCATGAGAAATAAGATTTCAAATTAATAATAATAAATAAATATTTTTAGTAGCTAATTGAAATTTCAATCTTCACACTTTGCTTTAACTGTTTTGCTTGAATCGATACTATAAGAAATTAGATTTCAATATAAATATTATAAAAAAAACTATATAAATAAAATTCGAAAGTAAATTTTTCTTGGAAAAATATTACATAGTTAATTTATAATATTGTATATTAAAATGTTGATTTGAATTAGTATATTCAATTTTTTTGTTTAAAAATATTAAATAATTCATAATATATTATAAAATTTAATGACTTGAATAAATATCATGAGAAATAAGATTTCAAATTAATTATAATAAATAAATATTTTAAGTAGTTCATTTAAAATAGTTTACAATTTTGATTTGAAAGTGCTTTAATTGTTTTGCTTTAAAAAATAAGATATAATGAATAGTTAATATTTCAAAAAAATATTTAAAGACTTGAATCAATATTGTAACAAATAAAATATCAATTTAAATATAGTAAATAAGTATATATAAAATTAAATTTAAGTTTTTCTTTTTAAAATATGTCAAAGTTAATTTACATTATTTAAAAATTTTAATTTAAAAGTTCAATATTCACACTTTGCTTTAACAGTTTTGCTTTAAATAAAAATGCTTTAATATTAAAAAATATGAAATTGTTAATATTTAAATATAAAATTAAGACACTTGAATCAATGTCGTAAATAATAAGATTTTAAATTATATATAAAACTCGAAAAGGAATTTAATTAAATAATACAGTTTTTCTAATAAAAAATGTCATACTTTATATTTAATATTTTAGTTAAAAATTTAAGGACTTGAATCAAAATCAAGTAATTTTAAAAAGTAAATTTAAAAATCAAAAATATTTAATTTAAATGAAAAATTTTATATTTAAAAATATAGCCTAGTTAAAAAGTAAATTTAAAAATCAAAAATATTTAATTTAAATAAAAAACTTTTATATTAAAAAAAAATAGTATAGTTAATATTTAATATTTTATTAGTTAATTTTCAGACTGAAATTTAAATCGTGTAAACTTAAATTTAACGATTAATTATTATAACTTTAAGTAATATTCCTTGAATGCAGCATTTATTTTACTTAATTAAGTATTAAAAATATCTCAGATAAATATTTTTACTACTATGATTTTCAGCTGCATAAAATATTTAAAAAATAAATTTAGGAAAAAATTAACTTTTGTGAAATCAAAGTGTTTTATATATTTAATTTGAATACGACTTCTATTCAAATGTTATAGGGTAAGTTTATTATATTAATATTTTCTCTGGGTGTTTAATACCTTATCCTCCAAGAGATTGGCAAAGAGTTCAACGTGATCCTCATCTTCATTCATCATTTCAAAGAAGTTTTTAAATGATTCTGGAAATGATGCCGGAAACTGGCTCTGACTTTGGCTTTGACCTTGACACTGACCACGTGCATCCAATTTGGTATCCATTTTATTACCGGTATCGTGATCGTGACGGTGATCGTGATCGTGATCGTGACTGCTGGCAAATAATCCAAATATCATGCAATAGAGAACACACATCGAGTAATTAGATGAACGAAAGCACAGAGAAAGCACGAGCAACTAAAAGCTTAAATCTAAAAAATAAAAAATAATAAAAATAAATCTATTATTTTACACTGCAAGAAAGTTATGAATATATTCAGCTGTAACTTGAAACAGGACTAAGTTAGAAAAACATAAGTACATTAAACTGAACGAGTTTCAAATTCGATTTTTAAACTTTGTCAATGATAACATCAAATTGTCAATTGATCGATAAAAGTTACAAATAAATCGTTTCATCGATTTTACATACAAATGTTCATATGTTAAAAAAGTAGAATGCGGCTCTTTGTATTTATTTATATTTATTTGTATGTAATTTTCAGAATTCATTTTAATCGATTTATTTCACTCGATTTATCATCAAAAATCGAATTAAGGTATAGCTAATATTATCATGGATTTATCGATGTGTTGATGAAATTTCATTATTTTCGATAAAAATATTTGACAGACTAGACACGACTAGCTGATTCCCTGGAATCTTGCAAATACCCTGCAATCTATTCAAATTTAATTGAAAAGAATAAAAAGATACGACAAGCGGATACTCTGCATTCTATACGAATTAAATTTAAAAATATTAAACAAAAAACACTAGACACGACTGGCAAATACCCTGCAGTCTGAACGAATTTTATTAAAAGTATATTGAAAGACCTGTGTAAAATTTATTCTTAAAAAATAAAAAAAAATGACACAACATGACTAGCAGATACCCTGTAGTTTATACGAATTAAATAAAAAAAAGAAGCACAGCTTTGTCACTTTTATAATTGAAAGTACAAAAGTCTTATTCACTTTACTATGAGTACTCGTATTCGTATTCGAATTCATGCTGGATGACTATGATGAATGGGTGAAAGACAACAAGAACTGAGACAGGAAAAACGGGAAAACAATGACGAGCACTTTGCATTCCCTTGCTGCGGTTTTTCACGGTGATTTCTTTGCCAAGCGACCAAATTTGAAAAGTTACCACGACGAAGCCGCTGGCAAATTTTTGTTGGCCTGGCTCAAAGTCAGGGTGTCACTTGGCCAGGCCAACAACAACAACGACAAGCACTCACTGACACTCATATTCATGCACTCACTCACTCAGACACTCATTCATTCATCCCCCTGCCTATCTCGCAAAGTTGAAAAGTTATTTTAATGGCGGTTTTTGGTCGAAAGGCCAGACAACAAGAAGAACAACGGTTAATAACAAAACTGTTGAGTTGCTCGACTGTTAGATGCCCAGTAAACGTATGCGTTCGATTCTGAAACCATAAACTAAATGAAAATTCAGTAAAACTAAACAAAATAGAATAAATAACTTCGAAAAAATATTTTTAAAAATATTTAAATTAATATGTTTATTTAAAATAAATTTAAGACATTTTTAATCGCAATTCGATTAAAAATATTTTAAAAATTAAATTTAAAAAAATAATATAACATTTTCAACCGCAAATTGAATATTTAAAATTTTTTTAGAGCAACATTTTTAGACAAATAAACAACACAGAAAAATACAAAAATTGTATTGAAAATACAAATTTCTAATTGTTCCTTATCCGCACAGTGGACATTTTTGCTTAATTTAGCTCGAATTTATTTAAAAACAATTTATAATCTTGAATATAAACTTTCTATCTAAGGATTTTTTTTGTGATTTTTTGTGCCTAATATTAACACCGCTGTAAGCGCTTAAAAAACTCCACACGAGGTAACAGTCTAGTGACAAAAGCATGTTGACACCCCAAAAATTTTGATATTAAAGAATGTAAAAAACTATTTATATAAATTAAAAAGACTTTAAATATAACATAATAAAAATAATATAAAAAAAAAAAAGGAAACAGACACAAATGTGTCACAAGCCTGGAAGCCTGTTTAAGTTTTGGATACAGGGCTAACAACAACAATAAGAAGAAGCAGCAGCAGAGAACGAAAAAGAGGAACAACAAAAAAGAAAAACAAACCTATTCAACTTTTATACACTGCAAATGGACTGGCTGTGGTTGTTTTGACCAATATTTAATCCCCCTTTCCTCGTTTAACATTCCAATACTCTTTCATTTTCCCTTTCCCCTTTTCCTCATCTGCTAGAAACGTGCATTGAGAATTGAGAAGTAAGAATACACAACTTAGACATTCAATTTGTCAACTTTTGAGAATGGTCCTTTAAAAAAGGAGGCAGTTGAGTTTCGTTGGGTTGAGTTGAATTGAATTCAGGTTCGACTTTGAGTTGCCGTTTCCGTCAATTTGTGGAGTGACCTTTTCTCTCCCCTTGGATCCGTTCTCAAATTAAGCACAATTAATGAAATGAAAGCTTTAGAAATTCAATTGATTTCATCGCCATTAACAATTTAATGGATGTGCTCAACTACAGAATGACCTGTATTGACTTCTATTATAAAATCCGATTCATCTTATATTCCCACACATAAAGAAATGTATTTTTTAAAGTTGCTAAAGACGTAGCATAGCTTATAGCATTTAAAGATACTTTTCTTAAAGTTCAGCTAATATTTATTTAAGAAATATTTTCCAATTTCTATGCACTTTACTTCAATATATCTTTTTAATATTGTTACAGTATATTTAATATATGTAACAGAGAGAAGAAGGCATCTCCGACCCCATAAGGTATATATATTTTTGATAATAATCAACAGCCGAGTCGATATAGCCATGTCCGTCTGTCCGTCTGTCCGTCCGTCCGTCTGTCCGTCCGTCCGTGTTAGCGCGTAGATCTCAGAGACTATAAGAGATAGAGATACCAAATTTGGCACACAGATTTTTATAGACCCTACGCAGGCCAAGTTTGTTTTAAATTTTTGACACGCCCCCTTCCGCCCCCGCAAATTGCGGAAAACCACCACACCCACAGTTTTTAAGATAAGATTTTTATGGTAAATAACTTTATCTATTAATATTATCTATAATCTCACTTAACCGCAGCAAGATCAAACAAGTAAAACGGGAGTTATAGCTAACCAAAATTATTAATAAAGTTATTATTTCAATACAATCACTTAAAAGAATGCAGTAGCTTTTGTTGGGTAGTAATTTCTTTAAATTACTTTTATATGTATTGAAATAAGTAACGGGTATCCTATGGTCGGGATCTCGACTATATCCTTTCCAACTAATTTTTAAATATTTTTATTTATTTAATTTTATTTATTTATTTATTGCTTTTTAACGTTTCAATTTAAGACACTAGCCACAGTCATATTTTATCCGGCTATTTAAGAAATTAAAATAAAAGGAATATATTCAAAAAACGGCTAAATCGGCAATCATCTTGACTGTCAAGCTAAAGACTAAACCTACTGGGAAACTGAGCAAAAAGTGGGAATGAGGAGAAGAAGGCTATCAAGAGTCAGTCAACAGAGACATCTGATAAATTTTGCCTTTGGCTTGTTTGCAATCTTCAATGTTGGCAAAAAGTTGCAGAGACAGCGACAAGCCGCAAATTCAATTTCAAGTTATAACAGTTGGCCAAGTTAACAGGGAGGCCAACAATTCAGTTCAGTTTCCATTTATTGCACTTGGCCAGTTTGTCAGTGAGTTGATATAGTCGCAAAATACTTTTATACTCTTGCACTTTCCCCTTTTTCGCACATTCTCCAACAACTCCTGATTGCTCCCTTTTTGGCACAGTGTTCCTTTTTGGTATATATATATTTAATTATTTAATTTTAATTTATATAGTTTTATAAATTTGTCTTTTTTTGTGATTTTGAAATGTTTTTTAGCCTTGTATTTAATCAGCTGTAAGCTCTTATAAAAAACCTCTAAAAGAGGTAAAAGTCTACTGACAAAAGTATGTTCAAGCTACAAATTTTCATATTTCAAATTTAAATATTACAAATACAATAAAATTTTATACTATTTTTACAAAATTTTAAGTAAAAGATTGTAAAAATTTTTGAACACATTTTCGACAACGAAAATTTCCAAAAAGAAACACTGTGTTCTATTAAACTATATTAATATATGTGTACAGACTTTTTTTTAATTAAAAACTTAACTTAAAACTAAATAACTTATAACTTTAACTGCAAATTTTTCAACAACGTTGTTATTTAACTGGAGCTAAATTGCCCAAACGCTGTAAGATCCACACGAGGTAACAGTCTAGTGACAAAAGCACATTCAAGCCACAATATTTCTGATATCCAAAATTTAAAAAATACTTTAAAAATTTATTTTAAAACTTGAAAAAACTTATAAAATTAATTGCATACATTATTTTTGAAATTAAAAATCTGACATTTTTGACAAGAAAATAACCTAAAAGAACTGAGTCAAAAAAAATATGTACAAACTTTTTTTTGGTAAACAAATTTTTTAAAATTAAACCAAATAACTTATCATTTTTGCTGCACATTTTCACACAATGTTATTAATTAAATCCAGCTAAAATGAGCAAAAGCACAGTGGTGTGGAACTAAGCCGAGGGGTCAACAGGTCAACAGCCTAACGCAACCGGACAGCAAAAAACTTTAGAAGCAAATAAATAAAAAAAATAGCAATAGAAATAGTAGTGATCAAAAAAAAAGTAATGTGCACTAATTTTTGCAAATGCTGCAAAATTTGCCGCCAATTTGCAGCAACTTTTGCGAAGCGTTGCCGGAAGTTTCTTTCCCCGAGTGTGTGTTTTTGGGTTGTGTGTGTGTGTGGGTGTGTGGGTGTGTGTGTGGGTGTGTGGCATATAGAGAAAACATTTGCTGGCTCTCGTCAGCCAGCGAGAAATGATGTCAAGTGTGGGAGGTGACGGCGGTTCTACTTTTGGTCCCTGGCCCTCGACTCGCGTCAAGCTTATTAAAAACGGCGAGCAGGCTGAGAAAGGGGGTCTACGAACAGGAAGAGGGGTTGGGGTTGAAAGGGGGGACCTTTAGCTAGGTCGAGCTATGTCGAGTTGGGAATTTTACATAGTTAAGACCGTGGGAAAACAGTTTGTAAAGTGTTTGAAGCGTTTAGTGCACTCAGTTGATTACAAAACCGAGAGGGAACCTCTCGCAATTAGGGATGGCAGCGTGTCGTGCTTTTTTCGTATCGCTGCGGGCGACAAATCAGAAAATTAAATTTTCTACCAACAAATTTAAATAAACTGGCATATTTTATATCTAAAAAAGTAACTTGGGAACTAATCAAACTTTAACTTTATATTTAAAACCATAGGATAACTCCTATTTTCAATACTTAATAAAAAAAAATTAAATATTATACGTAAAACCATTTTATCAAAAAAATTTCAAAATATTTATTGACAGAAACAAAAAGTATATTTTCTTATCAATTTGTTTAATAAAAATTAAAAAAAATTCTTTTCAACACATATTTATTATAACTACGTATAATATAACTTTATTTTGTTTTCAGAATACTCCATACAAAAATGTTAAGCCTAAGATTTTTTCCATAAATATTTTCAGGTTCAATTATTTTAAAGCTCAAATTTCTTATATCCCTGTTTAAGACTGTATAAATTTAAAATTTAAAAAAAATTATTTTGAAACATTAAATATTCTAAACTTTTAATAATTTCAGAAAGAGTACGGAAAGTTTCATATTTTCACTTATTTTTAAGCAACATTTTCGTGTTCTGCTTTGGTCCGAAACTCTCTAACTACACCGTTTTCATTTCACTCTCTTTCCTTGCCACTACTTCCCCTGTGTCTCTACACTTTTCCATTTGCAGTTGGCCTCAATTGGTGTCAAGAATGAAAAAAGTGCCTAAAAATATGCACAAGATTTCCCATGTCATTCGCAATTGCATGAAGAGCTAAAAACACAGCCACAAAACATATTTATTTAATCAAATAAATATCAACTACAAATTGAAAGCTTAACTTAGAATATCCTGTAATGACTGACATCGACTTATATAAAATATGTACTTAGATTACACACAGATCTTCATCTGTACTTCAGAAATATTTGATTTTGAAATAAACAATCCCTAATAATTTTTTATTGGTCATAATTAGTGTGTAGTTCAAGGCAGAATAAAATATTTAATATTATGTTTAAACCAAAGTTAGGAAATAAACAACTGTTGATTAGAAAACCATTACAAATTTATTATATTTACTGAAATGCTTTTTTTATTCAAAACCTTCTAATTTGGTAGTCTCGGAAATTTAAAAAAATAAAAAATATTTCATTATATTGTAGCATTACTGTTGACCAGTAATTATAATGTTTTATAAGCCTGCTTATGTTTTGCTAATTGGCGCCAGCGAGACGCACAAGTACTCGAGCAAACAGGTGCGGATCTTGAGCGAATTGAAATATGAGCAGTTTAGGTGCCAGCGAGACGCACAAGCACTGAACCAAACAAATGCGGTTCTTGAGCGAATCAACGATAACTAAATATATATAGATATTGGGCGCCAGCGAGTCGCACAAGCTAAACTCTGTAGGGATTTCTAGGATGCTCCAGGCACAATTCATGTGGATTATGTGGAAAATGGCAAAACAAAGCCAAAAACAAAGTGCTTTTCAATCCCACTATTCACCAAAATGTGTCACCCTGTGACTGTAATCTCTTTTTGAACTGCAGAAAAAAGGGTCTGCTGGCTTCCAGAATTTTCAGAATTTTGAGAACTTGGACCATTCCTTTTACACGGAAGGCAAGGCAAAAAAAAATTTAAGAACCGTTGCACTCAATGCTTGCGTCTAAAAGCAGATTAGGCTGAAAAATAAAAAAGGAAAGGAAAGATGCAAAAATGCATTAAAACAAAAAAAAATAGTAGTTTTCTGTAGTAGGCTGACTTTTTGACGTACTCCTTCTAGATCCAAAAAAAAAGGGCTAAAAGCAATGGCAATGGCAACGACAAATGGAAGCTCAAGAATTACAGCTTATTTTCTACGACGCACACACACACACATATGTAAGACTCCCCTCTCTCTCTCTCGCTCTCTCTTCCTCTCTCTCTTTCTCTTTGTATTGTGCACTGAATTATGAACATGCCCAAATAAGTATGCTACTTTAAGTGAGCCGCAACGCCTGCAGCGGCAACAGAAGAACAGAAGGCACAGAAGTAACAAGAGAACTGTGGGGAAGGGGGGGACAAGCACTCGGAAAGGCAAAAAAGAAAAGAAAAAGATGAAGATGAAGATGATGAAGAAGAAGCAGCAGCAGCAACAGCAGCAACTACTGCAGTTGGAGGTTAAATACAAGTGGCCTCGCACTCAGCTGCAACCTACACTGCACTATGGGCAATTTATGCACTTTCTCTGACATTTTCTTCACATGTTTTTCAAAGTATGCTGACTTTTGCAACTTCAAATTTTTAATAATGCAGTTTGATTTTATATATTTAAAACTTTTGAAAATTTTAATTTGTCTTATTTTATTATTATAATTCTAATATATTTTCCATAATTTTATTTAAATTGTATTGTACTATATAAGACACTAAAAAAATACAATTTGGATTGCAAAAACTAAAATCATTTAGTTTAAAATGATTGTAGATTGAAATGGAAATTAACTGATTGAATGAATGTATTTTGTAAATATTTGAAATATTTAATATACTTTTTGTCTTATTAGTTATCATTTTAAATTTAAATTATTTGCCTTATTTTATTATTTTAATTTGAAATTTAATATATTTTCCATAATTTTATTTGAATTGTAATTAAGACACTAAATAAATAAAATTTGGATTGCAAAAACTGAAATCATTTAGCTTAAAATGATTGTAGATTGAAATTTGTACAATCATATATCATAAATGTATTTTGTAAATATTTGAAATATTTAATATATTTTTTGTCTTGTTAGTTATCATTTTAAATTTAAATCATTTGCCTTATTTTATTATTTTGAATTTAAATTTAATATATTTTTCATAATTTTATTAAAATTGTAATTAAGACACTAAATAAATAACATTTGTATTGCAAAAACTGATATCATTTAACTTAAAATGATTGTAGATTGAAATGGAAATTAACTGATTGAATGAATGTATTTTGTAAATATTTTAAAATATTTAATATATTTTTTGTCTTATTAGTTATCATTTTAAATATATGTAAAATTTATTTTACCTATAAATTTTTCAATAATATTTGGTTAAAGAAAAAAAAATAAAATGTTTGCAATCATTTTACCAGTTCTGATGCATATTTAGAAATTTTTGTTGACAACGCATAAAAAAAGCATTAAACTGTTATGTTACATATTAGTGATAACAGTTGGAAATTAACATAACAGCTGTTATACCCAGCTGTAATTCTGTACAATTTCAAGTCCCACTTTTTAAGTTTGTCATACTTAAAAAAAAAAATAATTACTTAGAAAGACAAATTTTTTTTTCGCTTATGGTTTTGTTTTTGGGCTATTATTTTTTAATTCCAAAAAAAATGGCAAAACTACCCACAGTGCAATGGGCATATGTGGCATGAGGCATGTGGCATGTGGCAGATGGCATGACAAATGAATGATGAGCTAAGAAACGAACAATCTTAATTGCAATTGCAAATTGTGCCCTTTTTGCTCACAAGGGAGGTCAATGCCAAAACTGAATGCAGATAAATAGTTATTATATTTATAGCTCTGATTAAAATATGAGAAATAAGTTCAATTGCCTAAAGACACAAACTTTACAAATCTCGAGAGATTTTACTGGTTTCTAAAATTAATAAAACATCAAAAAAAACTGAGAAACAAATGGCAGAAAATTTGACCTAATTAATAAATTCAATTCAATATATTTATGCCGCTATAAGCCGTTGAGAATTCTAAAAAGCAGAAGTGATAAAAATCTGATGTAAAATTTGTATAAAATTGAGTATTTTTAAGGCAATAACTAGCTAAAAATTTAAGACTTAAAAAAAGTCTTTTTAAGGTCTTTAAGGCATATTTTATTCAGGTAAAAAATCAACTTTTCCTTAATTTTAAATTTTAAATTTTGAGTGTAGAAAATTGGGCAAATTTGAGCTCTTTCAATAGGAAATAGTTTTCATTACTTTGGCGTCTCTTTTTTTGGGATTCCAATAAATCCTAGAACAAAATATTCAATTAACTTTTTGTGCTCAGCTTTGAAAATAAATTTCAGACCGAATCGAGCGTAAATTAAACCTAAAACTTTATAATTTCATGGATTTGCTGAATTTTCTAAATATTTGACGAGTCATTTCTGTTCACTTTGATTTCAATTTAATTACCAATCACTCAGTGAGTCAGTAAATTGTTGATGATACTATAAAATTAAACAATTCAAATGTTGTTAAGTTTTTTTTAAATTCAACTGATTTCAGAGTAAATTTAAATTCGATGTTAGGTAAATACAAATGCTGCGTGTTTGTTAGTAAAGAGCATTATCATTTTGGAATTCCATTTGCTGTCAATTGTTTGTTTTGTTTACTTAGGCTGCGTCTGCTTCTTCTCTTCTTGCTGCTTTCTTCTCAATGTCAATAATAAAAGAGAAAGTGTCATGATAATTTATGCCAGAATAAACCCAAAATCAAGTGGCTCTCTCGCCATTTTGCCAAAGAAAGTCGACGGATGCCAAAGCAGAAATAAAGAAAACTCGACAAAAAAAGGGCTGGAAAGTGAAAATCGCAACTGAAACTGAAACTGAGACTGAAACTGAATTTGAGTGCTACTTGAGAGCGTTGCGAGGGGCAACTGATAACAATGCCTGCAACAAACAACACGCAAACAACAACAACAAAACAAGTATGAACTCTGCAGGCGTGTTGATCGACTGTTAGATGCCCAGTACTTGTAACATGGCAGTCCCTCTATTAATAAAATGAAAATTAGAAAAAACAAATGGGCGGTTACAGTCGAGCACGCTCGACAGTAGGATACCCTGTGCCCAGGTACTCTGTACCTCTGAACCGAATTAAACCAAACTTGGTCAGAATGTACAAAAGCAACTTGAATGAATATTCTAACAGTTTGGTTAAGATATCTTTAAAAACAAAAAACTTTTTCATACGAAATGTTGATTTTTGACCGATCGGTCCTATGACAGCTATATGATATAGTCGACCGATTTGAACGAACTTCGATCAGGATAGACAAAACTAAGTAAAATGCATATTCTATCAGTTTGGTTAAGATATCTTAAAAAACAAAAAAATTTTCCATACTAAGACTTAATTTCCGATTGAGCGTCCCTATTGCAGCTATATGATATAGTGGACCGATTTTAATCAAATTTGGGCAGGATGTATAATACCAGCCCAGATGCATATTCTATTAGTTTGGTTCTGATATCTCAACAAACAAAAAACTTTTTCTCACTAAAACTTCATTTTCGACGTATCGTTCCTATGGTAGCTATATGATATAGTGATCCGATCCAAAAACTAAAACAAATTTGATCTGCCGATGGAATCCAAGAACCTACATACCAAGTTTTAAGTCTCTAGCTTTTATGGTTTCTGAGACCGACGCGTTCAAGCAGACGGACAGACAGACAGACGGACAGACAGACGGACATGGCTTAATCGACTCGGCTGTTGGCCCTGATCAAGAATATATATACTCTGGGGCAGTATAAATATTAACAAAATATAATACATTTTTCATTGTAATTTTTGTTTTTAATTTTTGCCACATTTGCAGACAAAAAGACTAAAAAAAATTCAATTTTAGTGCATCATAAAAAAAATTGTTAACAGTAAGCATTATAATCTATATTTTAATCAGCAAAAGTTTATTTTACGCACATATTACATTGTAATGATTATTGGAATATTTTTAAAATGTTAATCAACGATGATGAAATTTTTTTAAATTTAAGTAAAAATAATATAAAAATCACAGATAATCATAATTTATAAATTTTATTATTTTTTGATCAAAGTAATTCATTTTTGTTGCATTTTCACTCAAATATAATCAATACTAATATAAAATTACTCAAAACTAATCAAAATGATTAATGAAAATTCATAAGAAAAAAAACAGTAATTTTTAAATCATGGCAATGAAAAGATTTTTTTGAAAGAATCATTATGGAGCTATTCTTTTTATTTGTAAGTATTTGTGTATTTCTTGTCATCGATTTTATGACTTATAAAAATTAAATATAAAATAGCCTCTAATATATAGGTGTTTATAGATATAGACGGACATTTTCACAAGCTTATAGGCCTGTGTTACATTTGTTTACTGGGCTAAAAAGGCACTGGACTGAAATTGGATTTGTATGGTACACAGGACATGACAGGACGAATGTGAAGTGAAGCGAAACGGTCAGCTCAGAATGAATGGTCGAGCCGAAATGAATGAACGAATGAATGCATAAAGCAACAATCCAAAGGCAGCACACATTGAGGGCGTGGCACACACACACGCACACACTCACACACACACACTTACACACATACAGGAGAAGGGGATTGACAAATGTGCTGTACTCTGAGAAATAAGGATTGTATGAAATGATTTTGAGGGTTTAGCAAGGGGAAAAGAGTTGGCAGGTTGCGCAAATGAGTATATCATTAAATATTATCTGTTTTGTTAATAAGAAACATGTTAGGACTCATTGCACTCAATGAATCATATCGATTCAGATATCGGTGCCAGTTTCGGTTCCGTTACGTCCCAAACAATTATTTCGGTAAACGGTTCGATTTTTGTACTTTCGGTTCCGTTATCAGTAACGGTACGTACCGGTACAACTATTCATTTATTAAATTTGTAAAATTTAAGTGTTTATTTTTACAAATTATGATCTCAGAAATTGATTAAAACTTGATATATACAAATTTACATTTTTAAGATCTCAAAGGGGAGCTTCCAAGATCTAGAGAGAAAAACATATGTTTTTTACAAAACTAATTAAATTTGAATGTAGAATAAATGTTGAAGCTAAACCATATTGAAAATTACATTCCGATTGAAAATCGGTCCAGTTTTGACACAGTTATGACATTTTGAAGTTGGTCTGACCTTTGACCTAGCTACTTTACAAGTCAAAATTTTTGTTCGATTTAACAAGATTTTTTACAAGAAAATTAAATATCTCAGAATCAGTTTTAAAGTGTTGTTGTATACAAATTATGACATAAGGAGTTGATTAAAAGCGAAAACTTGAGATTTAAAATTTTTAATTTTCAAAATTTCAAAGGGGGGACCCTTAGCAACGAATCCAAGATTTAGTGAAAAATAATTTTTTTTACAAAATTAATTAAATTTGAATGTAGAATGAATAAAGAGGCCAATTCATGATAAAAATTACATTCCGTTTGAAGATCGGTTCAGTTTTGACAAAGTTATGCAAACTTGAAGTTGATCAGAGTGTGGACTCAGTGAGTTTACAAGTCAAAATTTTTGTTCGATTTAACATGATTTTTTACAAGAAAATAAAAGGTTTCAGAATCAGTTTAAAGTGTTGTTTTATACTAATTATGACATAAGGAGTTGATTAAAAGTGAAAACTTGAGATTTAAAATTTTTAATTTTCAAAATTTCAAAGGGGGGACCCTTAGCATCGAATCCAACATTTAGAGGGAAATAATTTTTTTTTAATAAATTAAATTTGAATGCAGAACGAATTTAGAGGCCGAACCATGATCAAAATGACATTCTGTTTGAAAATCTGTCTAGTTTTGACAAAGTTATGCAAGTTTGTAACTTTTGAAAAGTGTCAAGAAAGTATGGAAATAGGCTTCGAGGATTATGACTTTTTCTTAATGTTTTATTATGTTTTTCTTAATATTCAGTTGACTTTTTGCCTCAATCGTTGTATTGGGTAACTAAATAAAAATTAAGAGTGAATTTTGTTAGGCGTTTTTATGCAGTGGGAATCTGATATTTTGTGGAAATCAACCGAAATGAGAGAAAGTAACTCGGTGAGCTTAGGGTCTAATTGAAGCAGGGGCGTTAATTAATACCCATTGGCGATATTAATTAATGCAACTATACGCATCCAACATCCAGCTGTCTAATAACCAGGCAACCCATGGCGCAGTCTGATTGTAATTGGAACCAGGGACACACGTGTCAACTCTGTGTGTGGACTGTCCAGGGTTGTCAAAGGGCTCGAGCAAGGAGAAAGTGGAAGGGAAACTGCTCAAGAGTTTTGAGAGGCTTCCCGATGTGTCATGAATTGCAATGATGATTGGGAGCACAGTTTACAAACTGCCAAATGACAATTGAAAGTGGGCTAAAAGCGTTTGCCAAACTGCAGATGTAGCCCATATAAAGAGAGGGGGAGATATAAGGAAGGATTCCCCCTAGATTTATTTCAAAAATATTAATCGATTCGGTTTTTATTACACCACCAAATATTTGTCTTATTGCAAGATCAAATTTCCTCAGCTATGTTCTGCCCAAATTTCATTCTCCTCGGCCTTACCGTTTCGGCTCCACGAATATCAGTCAGTCAGTCATCTGTCGGTCAGTCATTCAGTCAGTCAGGACAAACTGTTTTATATATATATAGATGTAATTTTCACTTTCTTTGCCATTTTTGAATTAAAATAAATAAAAGATTTTTGGAGCAATAAAATAATTGTTAAATTTAAATAATTTTTTTTTAACCGCTCTCAAAAAAAAACACTTTAAAAGTTGATTTTTGGTTAATGCTCATGCTTGAGCAATGGAAATAGAAAACAGAATTAAGTGTAAAATTTCACGGAGTTTATTTAATAACAATAATTTTTTAGACTATACTAAAGGTATTTTTTGCCAAGGGGAAAATTTCTTATAGGTGAACCAAGGCTCAAAAGCTATAAAAAAAATGTGATAGTTTAAAATTATTGATTATTAATAAAGTAAAAAAATTAGATCTCCTAAATTAAATAATAACACTTCACAATAACAAGCGAGGAGTTTTGTTCTTTAGCAAACCATAAAATTAATATTATTATTCATAGAATAAAACCTGCTGCTCCTTTCAATTGTTGAGCCTGTCTAGGCCATTATTGTCTACGAAAATTGGCAAGTGTCATGTGGTATGTGGAATGTGGTATGTAGCATGTGGCATGTGGCATGAACTTGCCACACATACATTTACATGAACGGAGCTCATTGAACCTGCAGCACCTAAAGACACCACCGACACCACAACATCCGTAATTCGTTTTAATCGCGTGCCTTGGTCTAGACTGCATTGCCACGCCCACAGTCACGCCCACTTGCCGCCCTTGGGTTATCATTGCAAATGCAGCTAGCGAGTTGATTGACTGACGCCGTTGTCAAACTATGTTAAATAGACTTATACAAAGAAGTACCGGAAAGAACCGGAATTTAAAAAAATATATACAAAAAATATAAATATTCGAAAATATAAAAAAAAAGCAAATAAAAAAAAGAAATTTAGATAAATATTATTAAAATATAGAAAAATAAAATAATAATAATATACTAACATAAATCAATTGAAAAATGAAAAATCCAAAAAAAAAGAATAATAATAACAGAGACATTCATAATAAATAAATATAATAATATATTAATATAAAATAATTGTAAAATAAAAAATAAGAATAATAATAACAGAGACACTTATAAAAGATACAAATAAAATTTTTAGTCTTAATTTTTAAAATTATGCATTGCTTTTTGTGTTAAATTTGTAATTTAAAAAAAATCCATCTTAAACCTTGAAAAAGACAGTAATAATTACATACCGATTTTCGGGAATATTATTCAATGATAATGATCAGTTTTAAATAATTTTGAGTACATAATAATCAATAACGATCGCTTTAATATAATGATTATGATCAAAATATATTAGTAATATTAAAAATTAAAAATAATACTTTTGTAATATATTAATATTACTAAAAATAGTTATTTGTACAGTCCCGAATTTCCGGTACAATTTTTTTTATTTTTTTATTTATTTTTTTTTTTTTTTTTTTTTTTAACAAAAAACAAAACTGGACTTTAATTTTTCAAATATAGTTTCTCGATGGCTTTTAAATAAATATTTCTTACAATTTACGTCTAAAAAATAATTCAATAACAAAAATATTTTTTTTAGCAGTGTACAAGTTTCCCATTCCTGAGTTCAATCTCGGTACCAATTTAGAGGGCAACAAGTGTTGATTACAAAACGGGACAGAGGCAGGGATTTAGTTGGTTGGGATCAATTACCGTTAACGTTGGCATGCAACTTTCTCGCCGCTAATTTCAATTAACCTCCTAAAGCCTACTGTTCTACCTTTAGGCGGCGTAAACAAAAAAATTCAATTAATTCAATTCAACTAATTTAATGTGAAATAATTTATATTTCTTTATAGTTTATCTGCAGTTTATTATTGCATCTTTCAATTAATAACTAAATTTCCTATCAGCCTAGTGAAAAAGTCTTTATATTCATAACGAAAAAAAGGCATATAAAACTCTTTGACCTGACTGACTGACTGATCCTTCTGCAGCCCAAGCAATAAGTCGTACAGGTCTGAATTTTTGACACAGCATAACTAAGACAAATTCATTGTAAAATAATATTCTATGTAAATCTAGTTGCAACTGCTTTCACATTAATATTGTAGTCGTAGTTTGAGGTTAAGGAATTTTCATGACTCGCCACTTAATTAAATATTTTAAGTACAAGCTACACGGTTGCGGGTTAAGCAGAGGGGTCGAGTTGGAGATAGGGATAAAGATACAGATACAGATACGTAAGGCAGCTGATTCACTTGAAAAACGCGAAATATTTTTAATTAAAATTAATTTGAAAATAATGCGCCGTTTGTTGGACAAACAAGCACGACGAATGGCATCCGTTTCATTCACAATATTCATTCACAAGTTTCTCTTTTGGCTGCAGCTGTTTCTCCTTCTTCTCCTCTCTCTTCTCCTTTATCTTCTACTTGCCTCAAGCATCTGTCAGGCATCTGTGTGCCACTTCATTTGTAGTCCTTGCCTCAGCTTGCATTTAAATATGCAGAGTAAAAAAAAAAAAGACAACAAGAATACTTGAAATTGTACAGAGTCTCGACTCACAAATACGCTGCAAAAAACAGTAATAAAAAAAGCTGTCAATTTCATTTCATTATTTAAGACTCTGACTAAAAAGTTATAGTTAAAAATAAATATTACATTAAATTTCATACTTTTTAAAATTTCATATAGTTAAGTATTAACTTGATTTTCAAACGGTTGAAAATCAATTGAAAAATTATTATCTTCACTTAGCATCTAAGCTTTTATAGTTAGAAATATGTTTATTGTTTATTTTATTGCCTTAAAAAATCAAGCAGCAATTGAAAATAAATATATTTCTTGTAATAATTTAAACCATCGTCAGAAACAATAAATAATAATAGATGAAAATGTTTGCCTAGGCAAAACGTCATTGAATTAATTTAGTAAGTTTATTTCAAAATTTTAAATAATATATTTCAAAAAAAAGCCTTTTAATTCAAAAAAGAAAGTATAAAAATATCAAATTAAGCTGAAATGATTAGACAAAACAAATGAAATATTGAAAAATGTTAAAGTCTGAGGATATTAAAAAATAAAATAACCGTCATACTCCATTCCGACGGCTACAGGGTATCACAATTTATTTTATGCTTAGAAATAAATAATAATAAGTAAAAAATTATGCATAAAAACGCATCAATCAATTAATTTAAATAATAAAATAAACATCATACCCCATTCTGACGGCTACAGGGTATCACAACTTATTTTACCTTTAGACGGTGCACATTTATTGCACACGAAAAACTCTCGTTCACATTTTATGCCAAAGCTAAAGCGATGCTACGGACAGTAAGGACTAAGGACTGAGGACTCAGAGCTCAGGAAACAGGAAGGAAAATGGGGCGGAAAAAAGGGACGAAAAATGCTGAATGGAGGCGCCGACAACTGGCAAAGACAACTTTAATCTCAGCTGCAGCAACTTCTTCACAAGCTTAACTGTCTGTCCATCAGTCTGTCCGACGCACCGTGGGCAAAAATGCTTGATTTGCTTATATTAATAAATTCAATTTTCGACTATTTTAAGTACATTGTCAATATACTCGAGATCCCGACCATAGGAAACCCGTTACATATTGCAATATACATAAAAGTACTTAAAAGAAACTACTGCGTACTTTTAGGTGATTGTATTGAAATAATAACTTTTTAATAACTTTGGTTAGCTATAACTCAAGTTCTACTTGTCCGATCTTGCTGCGGTTAAGTGAGATTATAGATAATATTAATAGATAACGTTATTTACCATAAAAACTGTATAATCTTAAAAACTGTGGGTGTGGTGGTTTTTTGCGATTTGCGGGGCCGGAAGGGAGCGTGTCAAAAATTTATATCAAACTTGACCTGCGTGGGCTATATAAAAATCTGTGTGCCAAATTTGGTATCTCTATCTCTTATAGTCTCTGAGATCTAGGCGCTAACATGGACGGACGGACGGACAGACGGACGGACAGACGGACATGGCTATATCGACTCGGCTGTTGATTCTGATCAAGAATATATATACTTCTCCCTGTTACATACATTCCAGCGAATTGCTAAATTCGACGATATTAATTACTATAAGCAAATCTAGCGTTTCTATCCACTGTGTGAGACAGTTTCTCAGCCTCACTGTGACTGTAACTGAATGCCACGAATTTAAGTCCGTACATAAACTTATTACGAGTTTATCTAGCTGCAAGAGTACTTATTACGATTTTCATTTTGCTGATTTTCCTGACAGATATTTGTGTCATCATCATCATCGTTGTGGTTGTCCATCTTGTTTATGTTGTTGACTTTCGAGACTTTCGAAAATGCGTAATTTCATCATCAATCAACATCAGCATCAAAATCAGCTTGAACTTAAGACTCCCCACTACGAATCAAATATAATGTCAATTAAATAAATAATATGCGTATGTATGTTTATTTCTAAAGATTTTCTTGATTTAAGCTCAACAAATATTGAATTAATATTTCAAAACAAGTTCATCGAAAAATAAAACTTAAAAAATTAATTTTAATAATATTAAAAATTGAATAAAAATTGAATGTAAAAATCTTAAAATATTTATGACGTGTGACTCAATACTTTTCATATGATACATTACACGACCTTAAAGGACGTATATTAAGGATATTTAAGGTATTGATATTTTTACTGGATTCTTTTTCTTCAATTTTTATGATAGAAATTGACAAATAATTTTTTTATTTGATTTTTATAATGAAAAAAGAAAATTAATAATTTTTTATTTTTATAATAAAAATTTAAATAAATTATTATTTTTAATTTTTATCATTAATTTTTAATTTTTATAATAAAAATTTAAATTAATTATTGTTTTAATTTTTTAACATAAAAATTCATTTAGTTTTGAAATTCATAACTATTATTTGCAGTCCTTGGTCAAAACTGATTCATTTGTATTTAAGAAATTCTGAGCATGTATCATTATAATTAACAATAATTAATTAAAATAATGCAATAGATACACTACCAACGATAATTATGTAAAAGTATGTAAATAAATACAGTATTATTCAGTTGACAGTTGCAAATAAATTGCTTACAACTATGGGAATCGCTGAGTTCTTTACTTTTCCACTGCCTTTAAGCGATAACTTTAATTATTGATTTTTTATTTTGGCGGGAAGGAGCAACAATAAAAACACAACCACGCCCACTCGTTCCACTCGCCGCCCTACTGAGAGCACTGCTGTTTAGCGGACTGTGCGTGTGACATTTCTATCATTTAATTACCAACGAGTAGAAGTATTTTTATACCCTACAAGCGCAAGTACGTTAAATGCCATTATTTTCTCTCTCTCAGAGATAACCCACCACATATAAATATAATATACGCTATAAGAATTTTCCAATTCACAAATTTTATGTGGCGGAATAATGTAAAGAAAAGTTATATACTTAATTTTTAGACACCTTATTTTATATGGTAATTCATAAAAAATAATGAAGATCTAAAAAAAAGTTGAGTAGTACACTGATAAAATAAAGGTACCAAAAACAAGATTTTCGTCTCAGAACTAACAATTTTGGTCTAAAAAATTCGCCGAAGACATAAAATTCTTCAAATTATAAAACACATCTTCGGTTAATAATTAGTTCTAATAAAACCAAGTTCTTATAAAAAAGATCACAAATCTTATATTTTAAAGACCACAAAGTAAACAAGATACAATTAAAAACAAAAATTTTAAATCTATTTTATTTTTATGGTTATATTTTTTTTGTTATATTAACTTGTAAATATTTAATTTTTTTTATAAATATTTGTTTCATATGCTTTTTCTTTGCAGGACCGGAATTCGAACCCGCTTTTATTTTTTAACTAAAGCGGCAACTCTAACCAGAGCGCTACGAGAAAACTATTGGTTTGAATTGAAAATATAATATATTCATATATTCTTAAGAACTTAAGATATTTATTTTTTTATTAAGAACTGCGATTTTTTAGATTAATACTTTTAGTATAAGTAAATTGGCCCTAAAATGATGCTATTTTAAGAACAAAATATGTCAGATGATCAAGAACATTGATTTAAGAAGTTGGTCTTATTTTTTAGTGTAGAAGGCGCATACAAATTAAAAGTAAATTCATTATAACAAAATTAATTACTCAATTTAAAAAAAAAAATTTTTGTTTTAATTTTAATTTTAGTTTTATGATAAAAACTAGTAAATTCATTTAAGTTTAACTTATAACTGAATAAGTTTAATATTTTAGGCTACTGTAAGGTTTGTGATTGAATTTGTATATGTAACATTTATGCTAGGGTATTTTATAGTTGAGTTGCACCTTTTTTTAAGCGATATTTTGACGAGAAATTCCAGACGGGAGATGGAGACGGTTGCAAGTGGTTAAGGCAATTGATGTAGAGCGTGTGGTGCGAGTGTTAACCAAATTGCGTAGCAAAGACAAGTTTTAGGCGCAACATGTGCCTAATTTATGCCACATATCACACACACACACACACACACAGACACACACACACACACACACACACACACACACACACACACACAGACACACACACACAACCACACACACATGTGCTCATGTATATTTAAACACATGGGCCAAAAATTTAGTCGTTGATTAGTTTATATGTGTTTTTTGGTAAGGGTTGTTTGTTGTGTTTGACCCTGTGCTTACAAAATTTTAAAGGTTCTATTAAGTTTGTTATTCTTTTCTTATTCTAAGCCATAACAACTGGGAACACTTTGCGACAAGCTGACAAAACCCATATTCTTTAAAAGAACAAAACAAAAAATACATACATATATTAAAACTCTTTGTCCTGACTCACTGACTGACTGAGCATGGCACAGCCCAAACCAAAAGACCTAGAAGGTTCAAATTTTCACACAACATAGCTAAGACAATTTCATTCTGCAATACGACTGCGTTTTGCAAAATTCGAATTGGAAGATGGTCAAATGCGTGTCGCAGTTCATAAATTGCTTTATTTTATATAATTTTGTTAGCCATTAAAAAAAAATTTGTTGTATCTTATTTTTAATTTTAATTTAAAATAGTTACGTTCTCAGACCAAATCACAAAAAATACGTTGAGAGTATTTTTTTTTTATTTATTTTTTTTTTTTTGAGAAGTGCTTAAAAAGAAAGACTGAGACAAAATGGTAAGAAACTGTTTTTTTTTTAGGAAAAAAGACAAAAGCAAATTAAAGTTAAAATTTAGTGCAGTTTTAATTAATGTGTAAAAAAAAAACAATAATTTTAATGACAAATTCACAATGAGGATTAACATTTGCGTCCTCTAATATCTATTAATTATCAGTTCGAATAGGTTCGACTTCCGTTTTAAATATTTTCGCTTTTCAAATATTTATTTTGGAAAATAATATGCGTATTATTTATATTTTATTTTTTGTCTGGCTTTTTCTACAGGTAATATAAGTGCAGGATCTCTCAAAGTTGAGTTCGTTGAATTTTAGAGTTTCCTAATAGCTGTTTTTGTTGTTGTTCACATTACTTATTTTGTTGTTCGATTCAGTTTTTGCCGCCACACCGCACATTTGTTCGCGTGTAATGGAATCGGTCGGTCTCAAGGTGCCGCATTACATTCAAATAGGTCAGTCAAATTATAATTAAGACACATGCGAACATGTATTTAAATATGTGCATTTACAGACAGTGGCTCACAGCTTATTTAACCCACTACGCATTAAGCCATATTCTGTTTTTACTGCTTAATTCAGAATAAATCCAAAAAAAATATATATATAATAAAAATATTAGAGTTAAGTTTAGATTTTTTTTCATTCCGATAAAAGATATGTTCATTTAAGTTTGTAATATCTATTGCTTTTATTTCTTTTTTATTTCTGAATTCGAACCTTTAAAATACATTTTAATTTGCAATTTGAAAATAATATATATTTATATAATTATTTCATTTTTGCATTATTTGCAGACAAATGAACATAATAAAAATACAAAAATTAATAGGAAAAGTAATCAACATTTTGAAGATATCTGATTATCGCTCATTTAAAGGTAATAAAAGTATAAAAAGTAAGATTAAGTGTGGAAGTTTCATGTACATTTACCCATCATTTTGCATATTTCCAATTTTGTTTATATTTTATTTTGTATTGCCAACATATTTTGCAGGGATTTTCCGCATCGTTGCGATAGTCAATTAAATTTATGACTGCCAAATGTGAATGGAATATGCATATCATTTTTGTGACAGTCGAGTCGATGGATTTCTGATTTTTCTGTTTGCCTTTTTCTTTTCTGTGTGGGGACATATTCAGCTATTGATTATTTGCCATATTCTGATTCCCTTTTCTGATATTCTTGGAAAACCACACGCATCAGTTGCAACAAAAAAAAAAAAAAAAAAAAAACAGAGTAAAAACTCACTTCCTACTGCATTTCTCAATAAAACAGCACATTTTAATATTTTATGGTTAAGCAAATTTAATAATTATGCTAATATCAATCGCATTCTTCAGAAAACCAATTTTTATTTAAAATTTTTATGAAACTTGCGTAAAACGTGTCAATTACTTGCATTTCCGTAGAATGCAAATATATACATCATTTTTATGAATTCACGAGTCATATGCGCAAAATTCTTCATTTAAAGTGCCCACGATTGTTACATAATTAAAATATATGTACATACATGTTATTAACTAATTGTACGTAATTAAATATTATAAATTTGTAGTATATTTAAAATAAGTTGTATTATTTTTTTACCAATATAATATAATATATATATAATAAAATAATTCAAGCGACTAGTACATTAATTTAAAAGCCTTTCTTGAAAAAAGTAAATAAAATAAAGCCAAAGTAATATAAAATAAAATAAATAAAATAATTAAAATTAATAAACGACATTTAAAATTTCTACTGTGTAATTTAAGAGTCGTAAATAAAAATAATATAAAATATAATGAAATAAATTAAAGTAATAAAATAAAAAAAAATATAAAAAATAAATAAAAAAGAAAACCAGAATAGAAACAATAAGAAAAGTAATATATATATATATCATAAATATGATTGCCTTTATTTTTCTCCATATCATTGTAATGATCCGCATTCACATTCTCATTTCTGATAAAAAAAAATAAAGTAAAATTCTTACTTGCGACTGCTGGCAGACTGATAAGATAGTAGCAGCCCCTTTCCTCCCCTCATTACACTATTCTGGGTCCCTTCATAATTGGTTTGACAGCAGAATATATAAATATAAATATAAATATATGTAGGCCATATTGGGAGACTATGGGCTTAGTTTGGTTTAATTTTAGTCGCGAGAAATGCGAATAAATCGAGCGAATGCTGATTAGGTTTATTAAGCAGAGAAGCCGCGAGCAGGATAAAACTAGTCGGCCGGTGCTACAGTCGAGCATACTCGACTGTCGGAGACCCCGTTCTTACTATGGCAAAAACTAATAATGGAAAAAATTAAAAAAAAAAATATTTAGTTAACTTAAATGCATATTCTATCATATTGGTTACAATGTCTCATAAAACACAAAAGTTTTTCATACTAAGACTTGATTTTCGCCCGATCGGTCGTACGACAGCTATATGATATAGTGGTCCGATTTAAACCAACTTTGGACAGGATACATAAAACCAAGTTTTATGCATATTCAATCAGTTTGGTTACGATATCTCATAAAACAAAAAAGTTTTTCATACTAAAACTTGATTTTCGACCAATTGTTCCTATGGGCGCTATATGATATAGTGGTCAGATTCAAAAAAGTAACAAACTTGACCTGCCTGCAATATAGAGGAATCTACATACCAAGTTTGGTGTCTCTATCTCTTATAGTCTCTGAGATCTAGGTGCTCATACAGACGGACAGACAGACGGACAGACGGACAGACAGACGGACATTGCTACATCGACTCGGCTGTTGATGCTGATCAAGAATATATATACTTTATAGGGTCTGCCACGCCTCCTTCTGCCTGTTACGCACATATTCGTTAAAGCAAACCCAATAGACCCCTGTACTTTTTTTAAGTACGGGGTCTAAAAATGTCGCACTTGGGGCATGAATCGTGGCCGGAAGTGGCAAGTGATAAGCCTTATTACTCCACAGCCAAATGCTAGCCTTCAATTGATTAATAGACGGCTCTAATTAAATTGTAACAATACAGTTATTATTTTTACCACAAAAAAAAAAAAAATTATGCTATTATTCAAGTGTTTTGTGTTGAGCAACTTAGTTGAAGACTTTACTAAACTACATTTTGTTCATACAGAATAAAAAAAAAAAAAAAAAGAAAATGACAGCGATAGCAAATTAAATTATATATAAATTATATAAATTAAGTGTTGAAAAATATTAGCAAGGTGGTATTTGAATACAATAAAAGTAACTTTACAAAAAGTTGTTGCCTATATTTCAGCGTCAATGTAAATTTTGTGACATTTGGGATATGCAGACGACAAACGATGCCACAGAGACACAGAGACAGACACAGAAAGAGAGAGAGATAGATAGAGAGAGAGAGAGAAAGACAGAGAATTGCGGCAACTGAAAGTCAATTTAAATATCAATAAATATCGGATTTGAGCAAAACTTGAACTGCGGTTACAAACATGGCTAAAAGTGCATTGACATCGGAACAAGTCCTAATGGCTTTTCATGTTGAGAGTTGCGTTTTCAGTTCTTGGTTTTTGTTTTTGTTTTTAGACCCCGTACTGAAAAAAAGTACAGGGGTCTATTGGGTTTGTTTTAACGAATATTTGAGAAACAGGCAGAAGGATCAGCTTCAATGGCCAAATCGATATAGCAATGTCCGTCTGTCCGTCTGTTTGAGCGCCTAGATCTCAGAGACTATAAGAGCTAGAGACACCAAATTTGGTATGTAGATTTCTCTATATTGCAGGCAGGTCAAGTTTGTTTCTCTTTTCAATCAGACCACTATATCATATAGCGCCCATAGGAACAATCGGTCGAAATCAAGTTTAAGTATGAAAAACTTTTTTGTTTTATAAGACATTGTAACCAATATGATAGAATATGCATTTAAGTCAACTAAATATTTTTTTTAATTTTTCCACTAACCAAACTGATTGAATATGCATAAAACTTGGTTTTATGTATCCTGTCCAAAGTTGGTTTAAATCGGACCACTATATCATATAGCTGTCATAGGACCGATGGGGCGAAAATCAAGTCTTAGTATGAAAATATTTTATGTTTTATGAGACATTGTAACCAATATGATAGAATATGCATTTAAGTTAACTTAATATTTTTTTAATTTTTTCCACTATTAGTTTTTGCCATAGTAAGTACGCGGTGCCTGACAGTCGAGTATGCTCGACTGTAGCACCGGCCCACTAGTTGTTTCTGTATTTGCGGCCAAAACTCATGCCCATAATCATCGCATACACGCACCACCACAAAACAAAAATAAAATGAAACAAAACAAAACAGAACAAAACACATTCACATTTGTATTCACATTTGTATTCACAATGCGCAGACAGACAGCGCGGGGAATTCACCGGGGGAATCGTTAGGGAAAATTGCTTGAAGGCAGTTCATTTTGGGGAGTGTTGGTAAATACTCGCAGGCAGTTAACAAAATCAACAAACATTTTAGGACTTGGTTGGCCAAATGATTTTGCAGTTAATTCAACACAGTTATTATAGACAGATAGATGAATAGATTATCTAAGATCTTAGTTTAATTGCAATTTAAGGCTTTTGTAATTAGTCAAAAACTGGACAAAGAAAGTTTACATAATACCCTGTAACTCTTAAAAACTAAGCATATTTTTGTAAAAAATAAAGAGCTATAAAAAACAAAGAATAAAATTATA
This sequence comes from Drosophila innubila, assembly GCF_004354385.1. Lineage (NCBI taxonomy): Eukaryota > Metazoa > Arthropoda > Insecta > Diptera > Drosophilidae > Drosophila > Drosophila innubila. The sequence goes on from NC_047626.1 coordinate 1,657,536, forward strand.
AGAAAACCAAATTTGAATGGAAAAAATAAAAGCTTAATATTATAAATTCAAATAAGATACACATTCGGAGCATGAAAGCTGAAAATTATTAATTTTACTAATAAGGGAAAAGTAGCTTTGAATTTTCTGCCAATAGTTAAATTTTTTTTGCAATAGCAATGTACCTTATTATTTTATTAAATAATAAATAAAGCAACAAAAAATTGTTAGTGATTTCAATAGTAATTCTAAGAAAAATATTTTACAGCAGTAGGAAAGAATGAAAATAACAATCTATACACGTATACAAATATTATATTAAAAATTGCAAGATTTCACAAAAATAATATTTTTAGTTTTGACTTTTCATAAAATTTAAGTCCGACTTTTAATTTCCCAATCAAATTATTCCTAACTTTGGTTCCCTAAGTTTTACATGCTTCCTAGTTTCGTCAATACAACATTACACCCTTTTTGCACATTTTTAATTGGCTCAGGGTACAAAAAAAAAACATAGCCTACTTCTCAGCACGCCCACTGTGAAACAGCTCGAAAAATATACAATATATTTTTTTTCTACGCAAGTCTATGTGTGTGTGTGTGTGTGTGTGTAAATGTGTGTGTATACATTGACACGCACGTAAAGTCAAATTGGCTCATTTATCTTATTTCACTTTTCTTACCCATTTCAAAAGCGAAGAGCAGACCAAAAAGACATGAACCGAAAGTAGACGTAGACGCAAAACGATTTGTGTTTTATTTTCCCAAAAGATATATGCATGTATATTTGTTTTTGTTATAAACCCAGTACTCAAAGCTTATACAGGCTTTTAAGTTTGTGACAAAGTCTGTCTGTTTTTATAAACACCTATATATCAGATACTATAAAAGCTAAAGCAATAAAATTTAATATATTCTAATTTATGCAAATTTTTTTCTTATTTGCATGCAAAGAAATATATTCAAAATCACAAACTTGCGTATAATAAATTTATTTTAGCACGAATCTTTTTCTGTCTAGTCAAATTTTTCTACTTTTTGTTTAAATTTTTTTTTTCTAAAATCAAAATCCGTTACCAATATTTATTTTCTTTTCATTTTACTTGTTAATTTTATGTTTTAAATTTTTTTTTATTTTTTTCCCAGTGTTTAATTTTTTTTTATATACTGCAGCTGTTGAATTTATCTTAGCTATGTTGTGTGCAAATTTCAAGGTTGCGCGTGCAACGGTTTGGCCTGTACATTGTAGAGAGTACAATGCACAATATCTAAGTCAGTCAGGACAAAGAGTTTTTCATATTGTTTTATATTTTTATATTTTATTTATTTATTATTGTAAAAATATTGTATAAGTTGCTCTTTTATTTATGATGATTAAATAAATATGCCTACTGGGCATCTAACAGTCGAGCAACTCGACTGTAGAATTCTTACTGATATTTTTTTATTCTTCTGTGACGACTTTAAAACAAATTCACGCACACTCGCATAGTCATAAATATTTGCAAAGATTTTTTTTTTTTTTTTTGTTTAGCTGGTATTTCCATAAGTCAAGCGACAGCTCACAAAATTTGAAAAGTAACGTCGTTGATATGAGAAGTTTTGAAATACGCATACGACATTTGAATGATTTTAAACGCATTAGCATATAAAATAGTCCCCCTGTCTCTCCCACTGTCCTGAACTTGCCACTCTCAATGGCAGCAGTCTTTTCAGACAAGCATCAAATTGAAACGAATGGAATTTTCAGCACAGCAAGTTTCACAAACAAACATTTAACACAATTCTGCATGATGTGTGTGTTGTGTCTGTGTGTGTGTGTGTGTGTCAGACTGCAACAGAATTTTTTTTTTTTTTTTCAGTTTTGCACATTCATTTCTGAAACACCAAAGGCAACAAAATAGCTGACTAGAATTGTCTATTCTTCTCAAATTTATTTAACTTTACTAAATATTTATTCCAATTAAATAAATCATTCCTTGCATAGTTCAAAAAACAAAAAAGGGGTTTCCAAAAGAAATTTTTCTGGATTTTTCAAATACGTAACAAACTTTATCAAACTTAATTTAAATGTTATTTAAATTAATTAAATCAACAAAATCTACAACAAACAACAGCAAAAAAACCCAAATATGCGAGAAATATATATACAAAAAAAGTCGGACCCTTTTTATAGTATAGCTGTCATAGGACCGAAAGATCAAAAAAGAAGTTTTAGTATGAAAAAGTTTTTTGTTTTTGAGACATCTTAACCAAACTGATAGAATATGCATCTGGGCTGGTATTATACATTCTGACCAAATTTGGTTCAAATTGGTCTATTATATCATATAGCTGTCATAGGACCGATTGGTCAAAAATCAACTTTTACTATGAAAAAAATTTTTGTTTTTTGAGATATCTTAACCAAACTGATAGAACATGCATTTAACTTGGCTTTGTACACTCTGACCAAATTTGGTTCAACTCGGTTCCATATATCATATAGCTTGTGCCTAAAAATGACGAAAATTTACTTAAAATTGAAAGACATTTTACCTAAATTGGTGCTGGAACCAAGTGAGAATTATAAGAAACAAAACTGACAAAATAGCTGAAAACCATTTTCTAAAATAAGGAACAATATTTTGTTTTTAAAATAAGATCATTTAAAGACCAAGTTACTATAATTATATTAAGAAAATTAATCTAAAAACATCGCAGAATAAAAAATTTAAATTGTTAGCAGCATATTAAGAAGAATTTAAAGTTCTCGACGCATTTTTTAGACCAATATTCATAGTTCTAAGATCATAATCTTAATCTTAGAATGTTTTTTTTATTGACTTGCTTATGGTACATCGATTATTCGTATGACTTTGGCGATGATTTACCCACTTAAAATCGCAGCCTCGCACACTGAGATTTGTCCTTAGCGCCCCTTTAAGCCGCGCCTTCATTACTCAATGCCCCGTTATGGCACAGCATCCTTAACCTCAATTCGCAATCGGTTTGTGGGTATTTAAAGCAGTCCAAAAAACAAGGACACGGCGCGAATTTAATACAGTTGCTACAGTAACAGTTTCAGCTGTGTTTGATTTATGGACCAGGCTAAAAAAATCACACAATGGCATTGAATGTCACACACGACAGTTCGGAGGAACAAGGCAAAATCAGGGATGGGCAAAATCAGCGGGTATTCCCATTAAGTATGCACATATATCGACCACTACTTGCGAAAGTAACCTATGAAAAAATCCGCACATTGTTCTAAATGCAACACCTGCTCACGGATATCGCTATAATTACGCCGGAATTTCATCGTAAGGGACTGCGTGTTTTATATTTATCAGAAAAAATCAATTTCATTTGAGAAAAACTAATTTTTTTTTAACTTTACCCCAATTCAATTCAAATTTAGCCATTATACACGATGAATTTTTCTTAGCTACTTTGTGTACAAATTTCAGCCTACTAGTTTTTACCGTTTTGGGCTCCACAATGATTATTCACTGATTGAGCCTGTAACTCAGTCAGCAAATCAATCAGTGAGTCAGTCAGGACAAAGAGATTTTTTATTTTTATAATTAACTTCTATATCCCTGTCAATTATGTATTTTTAACAACAGATAAAAGGGCTTTACACATGCTTGTATTTTTTAATTAATTTACCTCAAAATATACACAAAGTTTTTTTTTATATATTTTATGACAAAAGCTATGTGCATAAAATCCTTTATAATCTAAAAACTCTGAATGTTTTTCTTAGTTAAATTTCCTGAATATTTGTTCCTATCTTTCTTTATTATTATTAATCCTTACTTTGGTTTCTTGAAATTTTGTCATATTTTATGTTTAATTAAGTATTTATTATTGATTAAGAATTTTAAAAGAAAAGGTTAGTACTGTAAAAATTGACTACAAAGTGTTCGAAAGTCGAGCACACTACTCACATAGTTGTTAGCAGATTTCATAGCTTAATCTTTGTCTTAAGTCGCAAATGCGTCATGGAATCGTAAACTGACCGCGGCAACAATGTGGAAAGCCAATATGTGGCAACAAAGAAGTCATCACACAGCAGGTATCACTGTAGGAATCTGGCTTTTGACATTGACCGAGACAAGGACACGCATCAGGCTTTAGACCTAAGCTCAGAATAACAATCTCAATCCCTTTTGTTGCATAATCCCAGCACAATCAGTTTGCTCCATAAACTGAAAAAGCGGGCACTAAAAATTGATTTTAGAACTAAGGTTTCTGGGTGAAAGCATCTTACAATTGATCGTAGATTACGAATTTCGGATACCATTTTTTAATTTTTTTTGAGACAATGCAATAAGTTTTTAATCTTCAAAAATTTAAGTTACATGAAATAAAAATATACAAAACATGTGGGTAAGGCTATATTCGAGATCCCGACCATAGGATACCCGTTACTTATTTTAATATATAAAATATAATAATAAAAGTACTTTAAAGAAATTACCACCTAATAAAAACTACTGCATGCTTTTAGGTTATTGTATTGAAATAATAACTTTGGTTAGCTATTACTCCCGTTCTACTTGTCCGATCTTGCTGCGGTTAAGTAAGGTTATAGATAATATTAAAAGATAACGTTATTTACCATAAAAACTGTATTATCTTAAAACTGTGGGTGTGGTGGCTTTTCGCGATTTGCGGGGGCGGAAGGGGGCGTGTCAAAAATTTAAAACAACTTTGACCTGCGTGGGGTATATAAAAATCTGTGTGCCGAATTTGGTTATTCTATCTCTTATAGTCTCTGAGATCTACGCGTTAAAACGGACAGACGGACAGACAGACAGACGGACAGACGGACATGGCTATATCGACTCGGCTGTTGATGCTGATCGCGAATATAGATACTTTATGGGGTCGGAGATGCCTCCTTCTTCCTGTTACATACATTCCAATGAAGACAATTTTTTTGTAACGGGTATAAAAATAAGTAATAAAATAAAGAACAACTAACGACATGAACAACAAGTATAGGAACAACAATATAACAACAAGAATTACCAAATGACATATATGTAGAATGTAGTATAAATACATATATATGTTAACGTAGAGAAATAACAACAACTTGACATAATGAAAAACCAACAATAGACAGAAGGCAGCAAACAAACAAGCAAACAATCAAATCTGAAATGAAATTAATGTTAGTGAAATTGAAAAATTATAAATCAAAAATGTTTTGTGCTGCCTAAACTTAAAACTTTAGTGACAATTAACTTTGCTGAGACTAGAAAAAAAGTTGAAGAACATGTTTTCCCTAAACTAGAATTTACAAAAAAAGTGTTTAAAAAAAGCTTAAAGACATTTTTTATTTTCTTTATAAGCCTTGTAATGCAAAAATGGTTGATCACTCATTTTTTTAAATTGTTATCCACCGTTAAGATAAGGTTAGCTAAGACGTATATGATTAAAAGGTTCGTTTTTGATTAAAGAACAATTTAAATTGTATCCAAGTTCCTGAAAATCTGTAAAGTCCTAAGTTCCCAAATACTAAATATTGAGTTTTATTAGGTTCAAGATTCAAGTATAGAATTCTAGAATCGTAATTACTTTATTGGAGGTCATTTTATCATCACTCTAAATGCAACAATTTTCTCGCTGTGTATCCCACCAAAGTCGCGTTTTGTCCTTGCATTAGGCACCCAAAACGATTTGGATCCTGCCCACAAATTAAATGAACAGCCCGGGCAATTTAAACTAAAAACACAAAACGGAAATCCCAACAAAACACAAAAAAAAAAAAACGTATGAAAAAACCGACTGAAATAGGAAATAAAAAAAAAAGATATTAAAATAACAAAGCGCCAAAGGACATGTACGTCAATTTTTTATATTGTTTACACTACTCTGGGGCTAAAACGACAAGAAAATATGAAAAATAAAAATTATAAAAAATAGGAGAACAACAGTAGGTCATGATAGACTACGAAATACCCCACAGGCTGTAATTTAACGCTATAAAACGTAATGAAATTAAGTTTAAACTGTCATAATATCATTTATAATATATTTTATGTGTTGAACTGTTATACAGATTATAACAGTGTGGCAACTCGATTAAATATTCTAAAAATATTCCCACAGGGAATACGAAATACCCCACAAGCTGTCATCAAGCTTATTAAAGTGTCATGCAATGATGTTAAAACTGTTATACATATTATAGCAGTTTAGTAACTCGATTTAATATTAAGTATTAAAAATATTACTGCACAAGCTGTAATTTAACTTTATTAACAGTGATGAAATTAAGTGAAAAGTGTTATACAGATTATAACAGTCTGCCCAATCGATATAATATTACAAAATTGGTACTACAGTAGGGAATAACAAAATACGATATACCCCAAGCTGTAATCTAATGTATTTAATGTAATTCAGTTGAAACTATTATACAGATTATAACAGTGTGGCAACTCGATTAAATATTCTAATAATATTGCTATAGTAGAGAATAATAGACTACGTGGTAATTTAACATATTAAATGTGATTCAATTAAGCTTAGACTGTCATACAAATTATAACAGTTAGTTAATTATGCAAATATGAGACTGCTTGACTTTCTCTAGCATACACAGAGTTATTTATCAGTGAAGACATCCTCAGAAAAGACGTAATTTAATTCACATCATTATTTTCTAGACTAGTCAGTTGTTAGTCAAAGGTCAGACATTAAATAATTTTCGACATTTTGTAGAATTTGCAATTGTTATGTGAGAGAATAATTTTGTTGCATGTGGCAGCAATTATTATTATTTCCAAGAATTGTTGCACACAACAGTTTTCAACTGAAATTTGAAACATTAATTGCAGACAAACTAACACACACAAGCACACACACACACACACACACACAAATAGACACACAGTCAGTGCTAAATAAATACAAGCACTAGAGTCAAGCTACTCGACCTTTAGACGCCTAGCACCCATATTTATCTGATTCAATTACCATAAAAATAATAAAGATTAAAAATAATTGAAACTAGTTAACAAAAATAAAATAATTAATAAATATTTAAAAAAAAAAAAATGTACGTTATCGTAATCTCAATTAAAAAAATATTTTTTTAGCAATATTTTCAGACAACAAATTTTTTATAATAAAAAAAGGTAAAAATCAAAAATAAAAACTATGAAAATAAGTATTTCAAAAATATATTATATTCTTTTAAACATTTTTAACCGCAACTAAATAAATTTGAATAACCAAACAAATATTAAAAAATAAAAATAAGTAAAAATAAATAATAAAAAGGTAAAACTAAATATTTTTTTTCAATATTTTCAGACAACAAATTTTAAATACTAAAACGGCTTATAACAAAAGTATTTATAGGCACAGACAAAAAAAAAATAAATACAACAAAATTATATAATATAAAATAAACAACAAATAAAAATGAAATAAACATATTACTAAATAAAAAAAAATATGAAATCATAGAACAAGCAAACAAAAAAATCAAAAATTTATATTTATTTAAAGAATTGTCACCAAATTTGAACGCTATAACTTTTGAGAACTTTCTGAGATCTAGGTGACCGTCTTATAAGCCTGTGTACTCTTTGATTACTGGGCTTAATATCTGCTAACAAAAGGTAGCTTCAAGTCCAGTGGCTTCTCCTGGTGCGGCTAAGACAACAACAGCCTGGGGACAGGGACAGGGACAACTCACGTAAATAAATTTGAGTTGTGTGCGCCCAAATGTAGACAACGAAATCCTGAATTCCTGAATTCCTGATTTTCTGAAATTTGTACTTTTCAGAATTTGTGCATTTCTGACATTTGTCAGCCGCAAATCATAACAAGGCCAAACAACAAATCGGAGCAAGAGCCAACACACAATGGGAAATTTTGACATTTTTTTGGAATTAATTAATAACTCAAGAACCAATTTTCTGCATTCTACGATATGCAAATTATTTCTTTTTCAAGCTATTCGAACCAAACTTGCAGGTTAGGCGTGTTACTATGCTCCTAACGTGTTGGTAAAATTTCATTTAAATCGAACAGCTATATCATATAGAAATAATATGAATTATTGGTAAGAAAAACACCTTTTTGTGAAAACCTTCTTATTTTTTTAATATTTTAAGGCCAAACTCACTAGTTTTAAGTGATTGTAAGTTTCTGGCATTTTTGTCAACGTACTAAAAAACTACTACCATATCATATCATATAGAAAAATCGGCTGTAAAACGCCAATTTTCAGTGTAATGAACAAATATGTTTTTCTCTATTAAATTCTAATATGTAAAAACTATAGAAAACCTCCAACTTTTATCTCATAAAATTCGTTAAATAGTCTTAAAAAAAATGCTAACAATTATCGCGTTAAAGTAGCTCAAAAAGGCAACCTCATTTGCTCTTTTTACTTTCGTAAAGTTTTATGTGAAAAGCAAATCCTGCATTTTGAAATTTGAGGTTACGTGCTTAAAAGTAAATTTTCATAAACTATCGCAAAGTATCGCAAAATGTAATTACATGGACATAACAAAAACTAATTTATCTACAATACGTCTAAATATTATAGTGGTATTTTGGGCCTTTTTTTATATTTCCATTTCAATTTTTAACGAGTGAGATGCCTTTATATTTTATACAGTTTGTACAATTCCTGGTCGATTGCTGTTATTAAGAACATATTTTAATAACTTTCAACAGTCGAATTTATTTCAAAAAATCGGGAAAATTCCCCATAGTGCAACAGACCAAACCAAACCTGAAGCCTGAGTTTGAGTTGAGGTATTTTTAATTAACTGCCAGTTAGATACACAGATTTCTCTTGGAAATGCCAAAGAATAATTTCGAAATAATCAGCTAAACTTGAGACTTGTAGGTCAACTTTAATAAGCATAAAAGTGCTAACAATTTAAGTGATTATCTTAATCAAATTGAAAAATTTTGCAATTAATGCGCCGTTTCGTTATTAACATAATTCTCGTACAAATGAATGATTGAATACCCTGTTCCTTTGAACCGTAAGACAATAAATGAAATTAAGCCTTTTAAAATTTCTTTTTTTTTAACAACACTAAAAAGTTTTTTTAAAAATATGATTTAAATTTGACTAAAAATTGATTAGATGGTAAATATGATAAATAAAATAATAATAAACGCTTCAAGAATTTCTTTAACAAAAAAATAATAGTTTAAGAAAATTGATTAATGGTAAAATTAATAAATTAAATTTATGACTCATACAAAAAAATTTTATTAAAAGTATTAAAGATTTGCATACAAAATATTAATAATGTCATAAAAATACTAATTATTATTTTGTCTCAGCTATGTTGTGTCCAAATTTCAGCCTCCTTGGTCTTACCGTTTGGGCTGCACAAAAATCAGTCAGTCAGTCAGGACAAACAGTTTACCCATGATAATAGTTTTTTTTTTTTTTTAAATAAAAGATTTAGTTGTGTTTAAAAAACTCATAAACAAAATTAATAAAAATTTACCTGAAGAAGTATTCAAAAATTTGCAATCTAATTTGATATCTAATACCTCCAATTATGATTAGAAAAAGTACAATGCGTTTCATTGAACTAATTATCACTAAACTATAAATGTAATCGATACATTTTGAACTAATTTATTTAATCGTGACATTTGCACTCTCAAATTGCAATTGTACTAACTGTGTACTTTTATCCCGACAGTTTCCTGATTATATTTAATTACTAATGCGCATTAAGATGTTGAAATAATGCGATGTGATGAGTGGAAGAAGAAGATAAAAAGTAGGTGGTGCAAAATGTTGATGTGTCTGGGACTGATGTGTGTTATAAGTGCACACACACACTTCGTTTTGGAATTATAATTGCGAATGTCATGAGTAGTACATTTAAATGCATACACTGATATTGTAAAAAGATCGACTTCAATTCAATAATAACAAATATTCCATTTAAATATTTGATGTTTAAAATTATGACAACTTTAAGAGAAAAGTAAAAACAAAAAAGTTACAATAAATAAATGGTCCTACAATCAAGAAGTTTTCTTTATGTTTAGGAATTTTTAGCAGGAACTGTAATCATTGTAAGTTTTAATATAAAAAACTCACAAATAATGATTATTATTTATTTTTTTTCATATAATGATTATTTTTAAAGTTGAAAATTTTGCCAAAAATTAAAAACTTAAATTTATATTCTGACTTTTATAGTAATTCTTATATGACGAACCTTTGTAGTCCATTATTACCATATTTCAATTTTTGATTATTAAAAAAAAAAAAAGTTATTTGTGTTAAATTTTTTTTAGTTCTCTACATATTTTTGTAAGCCAATTTTCTGTAGTCCATTATAAGGTTAAAATAAACAAAATTTCAGCTGATATTTACTTATATAAAAAAAAAATATCATTACATTATGTTCTCATATATTTAGTTTCCCACTCATTATTTTAGCCAATATTCTAAGTATTGAGGAAAAAATCTTAATTTTAGCACCTTTATTTTTCTCAGTGTACAGTACACATATACATAGATATAAGTTTAAAACACAGCATTAAAACTTAATGTGAAAAACGAGAGAAACGACAGCAAAAACAAAAAACAGAAAACAAACAGTTTGACATCTATTTTGAGATTCTCACTCTCTTACCTTTTAAGTTGATAAAAGCTGGAAAAAGTTGTTGTTGTTGTTGCTCCTTAGAAACCGTAACGGCAAACGTTGAGACCAATTGCAAAGTTTAAACCTCTAAGGGCTGTGACATATATCAAGATGTTGGAATGCAACATGTTCCAATAAAGTGGTTAGAGTTTTTAATAATATATGTGTTATATATTATTTTATTATTTATTATTGTTTTTTCTTATATTTTGTTAAATCTGTCTTTATAATTCTTTGTTTTTTAAGTTTAAGTAAAGTTCGTCGATATGATCAAATTATTATTTTAGTTTTTTCTTTATTTCGCTGTCTTTGTCTTTATTTTAGTTTTTTCTTTTAAGTTGTTTAGTCGTTGATATAATGAAATTACGAAAAACTGTCCGATTTCCTTAAATTTGTTTTTTTTTTTTTGATACTTTGATTTATCGCGTATTAATTTTTTGATTTAATTCACTTTGATAGAGTTAGCTCTGGTGTCTTTGATATTTTTATTCGATTTTCTTCTTCTCTGGCTGCGTATATAGAAACTGATATTCTCCTAGTTAGAAAATTTCACACTTAACATACACCCAGAGAAAAAATGTGAGTAGTTACACTTTGATCTAACTAAACAAGCTTAAAAAATGGGATTATTTACTCTTAAGTGTGAGTGTGTAAGCTTAAATAATACATTTCCGTGTCCGTTCGACCGTTTGTCCCTTCCTCTGTTTGAACGCTACAATCTCAGAGACTGTAAAAGCTAGAGACTTCAAATTTGGTATGTAGCTTCCTGGATACAGTAGGTAGATCAAATTTTTTTTATTTTTGGATCGGACCTCTAAATCATATAGCTGCCATAGGAACGATCGGTCCAGAATCAAGCTTTAGTATCAAAAAATTCTTTGTTTTTTAAGATATCTCAACCAATCTGACAGAATATGCATTTAAATCAGTGTCATACATCCTGACCAAATTCGGTTCAAGTCGGCTTACCATATCATATAGTTGCCATAGGAACGATAGTTCGAAAATTAAGTTTTTGTATGAAAAACTGCTTTGTTCTTTAAGATATCTTAACAAATCTTACGAAACATGCATTTAAGTTGGTCTTTTATATAATAATTAAGTTTGGTTTAAATTGGTCGACTATATCATATAGCTGCCATAATAAAGATTGGTCGGAAATTAAGCATTAGTAAGACAGTTCTTGTTGTTTCTGGAGATATACCAATCAAACTAGCAGATTTTAAATTTCCTTTTGTCATAAACCTGCTGACCAAATTTGGTTGCAATCGGTTTATCATATTTAATATCGAACATAATTCATTAAAATACAATTTGAATAAATGCCTTATACGAAATTTAACAAAAATACATGACTTTACGAAATTTATATTAACGATTAAGCTTATTTAGTATGTTTTTAGTTAAATCAAAGTGTTTTACATATAATTTTAATAAGTTTTCTAACAAAAATATTCAAAATATGAAGGTATTTAATTTATTTTAATAACTATGCGTTTTTTCTCTGAGTGCAATGTTTTGATATTTGCCTGCTGTGGCATCCACATCAACAATAACAACATTGTTAAGCACAAGCAATATGGAGACGATAAAAAAAAACAACACACACACAAACACACACACATGTAATTCACAAGTTGTTTTTCTCGACATTTTCTTTTAGCACCTTAACAAAAAAAAAAAAAACAACTACAAAAAAAAGGAAACAAAACAAAACAACGCACGCCGAAAAACACAAACACACGCACACACACCTAGACACACAGACACAGACACACGCACACTCCAGCGCACAAATGTTGGTAAAGTTGAAAGTTGCGCGCGTTTTTATATTTTTATTTTCATTTTTTTTTCTTCTCTTAAATCGAGCTTCAAATATTTGTCTTTGGCGAAACTTTCAACTTTCGTAAGCACTGTCTGTGTGTGTGTGCGCTTGTGTGTGTGTGCTTGAAAAGTTATTAGAACTTGAAATTCTGTTTTCTGTTATTATTTGCTGTATTTTCTTGTTTTCGGGAAGTCAACGAACTGTTTCTTCGTACAGGCAGCCGCTAACTGAGCGCAGCAACTGCAAATCGGTCAAATTTAAACAACACGATTCGTCGCCGAACATTTTGCCGATGCCGAAGCCGCAGCCGAAGCCGTTAACCGTTAGCCGAGCACACGCAATGCGCGGCCATGATTATGTTTTCAAAACAAATACAGCCTGTCTGCCAGGGCTGCATTTTGTAACGGCAAAAGCGAATAAAGCTTGCAGCACTGGGAGCTTTTAAAAAAAAAAAGCGTTAACTTAGCACAGTGCAAAAAAGTTGGTAGCAAAAATCAAATTTCACTTTGTTCCGTTCATATTTTTTTGTAAGAACTGATTAAAGTAATTTTTATGTTATAAAAAAAACTCGTAAAATTTGTACAATATTTTAAAAATCCTACAAAAGAAAACAAATGCGTTTAATAAAAAAGTTTGCATAAAATATCCCATTTTAAAACTAGGATTTCATATTTAATATTTAGAAATTTAAAACTAAAATTCTTAATAAAAACGTTAAAATTCAACAAATTTGTATGATTCGTGTTATCTTTATGTATATTTTATTTCTTACATTTTATATTTCTATTATAAAAAAAATATGTATTTTTTCTATAAGCCTTTGGACTTTAGATTCAGCCCCACTGTGCGCTCCTAAGCTTTTGTCTGAAAAAAGCTTTATTCAATGCGCAGGCATTTAAATCAAGATACATTTTCAGATCGCAATTTTAACATGATTTTTTACCAGAAAACTTGTAAGAATCAAGCTTAAAGTTTAGTTTTTTACTAAACAAGATATAAGAAATTGCTTAAAAGTGAAAATTTGAGATTTAAAATTATTAGTTTTCAAAATTCCAAAGGCGGGAACCTTAGCATTCAACCCAAGTTGTTGGGGGGAAATATTTTTTTTTACAAATTAAATTTAATTTGAATACAGAATGAATTGAGAGGCCAAACCATGAACAAAATGACATTCCGTTTGAAAATCGGTTAGACTTTGCCAAAGTTATGACAGTGCGAAGTTGGTCAAGCCTCGGACCTAGCAACTTTACAAGTCAAAATTTTTGTCAGATTTAACATGATTTTTTACAAGAAAATGAAAGGTCTCAGAATCAGTTTTAAAGTGTTGTTTTATACTAATTACGATATAAGGAGTTGATTTAAAGTGAAAACTTGAGATTTAAAATTTCAAATTTTCAAAATTTCAAAGGGGGGACCCTTAGCATTGAATCCAAGATCTAGAGGAAAATAACTTTTTTTACAAAATTAATTAAATTTGAATGCAGAATGAACTTGGAGGCCGAACTATAATCAAAATGACATTCCGTTTGAAAATCGGTTCAGATATGACAAAGTTATGACAGTTCAAAGTTGGCAGATCCTTTTTAGCAGATATGTATGCAATGCTCGATTCACAGTTTCCACTTACATATTTACATCACTAGTGATGTGTGAGTTTTTGTTGGTGTCTGTGACATTGTAACCAACACAATTGCATTTTTTGAATGAACCGAGTAAGTACAACTTACCTCAAATAAGAGAGAAATAGCAATACTCACTAACTCTGTCCGGTCTATTCACATTGCATCCGTCTCGCTTTGGCTTTCCTTGTTTGTGAATGAAAGCACAGCACATACAGTGAGTCAAGTAACTTTTTTGACATTTAAAAAAATATATATGCCATATCTGAATTTTCATAAAAAAATAACGTTTTTTTTTGTTAAAATATGTAAAACAAAAAATAAACAAGCTAATTAATTTGTAAATGAATTTATGTTTTACCTAATTGGCACACTGTAAGTGTTAGTGTGTGTGTGTTCTTCCCGCGCTTTCGTTCCCATTTACATTCCCAGCGGCTTTTGTGACAGCGCCCCCTGGTGGCCATAGTGCATACTAGTTCTCGCCGCAATTAGCGCTGACAGCGCAGCTGTAACGAGGTCACCGTCTGACTGACAAGCTGACTGACAAACTCACTGACGAGCTGACTGACGAACTGTCTGTGCGTCGTCCAGTTGTTGTTGCGCATAATTAGCAAAGTGATGCGAATATTATGAGCCATGTCCTGGTTCAATGCTCTGCTCTACACACACAAATGCAACCACACATATGTACATATATATGTATGTGTGTGCATAAATCGTCACATTAAATTTGTCACACTTGGCTTTCTTTAACAACTATTTGTACAGCCCTCTTAGTCCTTAATATTTTCGCAGCAAATTCTGTACATTTCTCCTTGAATCAATTCCCACATTTTGCTCAGTTGCGCCAATTTCCGTTCACTTAAGAATTGTACGCATCGATATCGATATTTTTGATCCTCTTTTATTCTTTTTTCGTTTATTGATTGGCAACACCACAACATCTTACACTGCATGGTTGGCAACGCTGCAATTCAAATTAAAATTTTAATATTCAGCTTAACATTCAGAATGGAATTAGAATTGAATGTAGCTTACATTTTTAATTGATCACTGGTATAAAATAAATATTAAAAAAAAAAATGCTGGCAGCCCTTATAATGAATATAAATAAAATGAGTATTTGTACTCGATGCTTAAGTGTCATTTTATATCAATTTTTAGTTTCTTTGACAACTTTTGACAGTCATTAACTAAAGATGAATCTGCAAACAGGTAAGAAATAAAAAACGTAAAATTTTCAATTGTTCATTTGTAACTTTTATATTTCATAATTTTACATATTTGCATTAATTTGTTCGTCTGCTAATTGCGCTTCAATCAAAACAAAGATTTTTTTTAAATAACAGACTTATTACAGTTTTTTTCACGATGGCAGCTACATTTATCTGTCCATGGCTGTACATACATGCATGTACATATAAATATGTATGCGTGTGTGTGTGTGTGTGTGTGTGCATAGCTACGCTGCAAGTGTATTAATTTTATTTAATTAAGTAGATTGTGCAGTTTTAAAGCTAACATTTTAGTCCTAAATCTAAACGCGGTTTACATTTTTTATCATATTTGCATATTGCATATACTTGTAATAATATTTATATAAATTTAGTATAACTATTTATGCATGTGTGTATGCGTGTGTGTGTGTGTGTGTGCGTATGTAATACCTTTGGAAAGCAACAAAAAATAGTTTAATTAATAATATAATAATAAATTGGTTGCAGCAATTCATTTTTTTAAATTATCTTTAATTTAGGAATTTTGCGCTTCGTTTTGCTTTTTGTTTTTTGGTATTTTTTTAGGGACCTCAACAGTTTGAAAAAAATAAAGTCAAAAAAGTGGACAAAAATTCACCTATTTTTGTACGCCAAATTCCAAAACATGCTCAACCTTTTTAATTTTAAATTTAAAAAAAAATTTTAATTAATAAAAAAAAATTACTATATATATTATTATTTTAATGTAAAAATTAAACCATAACTATTTTCAATATTTATTTTAATTTTATTTATATATAAAGGAATAATTTGTCAAAAAATTCTTTTTAGTTTTTAAATTAAAATTTAAAATAAAATGTATGGTTTAATTTTTATACATGTAAAAATTGTTTTACTATTTAAATTAATTTTAATAATAAAAAATTGAAAAGATTAGTTTATGTTTTCGAATTTGTCGTCCAAAAAAAGTTTCTTTTTTAAATCAATAAAAAATTTATCTTCTAATTTTCAAAAAATTATTTTTGTTTTCTAATTAAAAAAAAAGCCTTACGGTCCCTGGTTTTTTGATCCTTTCTTTCTTTTTGATCTACTTTACAACAACTGCTTTTTTAAATTCAACTTCAAATGTATTTTAATTTAAACAGTTTTAATTTTTTTTTTGTTTGTAACTTAAGATTTGCATATAATAATTATATTAGGTAATA
The DNA here is from genome assembly GCF_004354385.1 of Drosophila innubila. Classification (NCBI taxonomy): domain Eukaryota; kingdom Metazoa; phylum Arthropoda; class Insecta; order Diptera; family Drosophilidae; genus Drosophila; species Drosophila innubila. The sequence goes on from NC_047626.1 coordinate 1,674,024, forward strand.
ATAAATTGTAGGGTTTTTTAGAACATGCCATCGGAACGCGCAACTGGTATGAGAATAATCAAAAATATAACAAAATTCCTCAAAACAAGACGCCAATCATTGGGCACTGCGTAGGGCAATAGAATTTGTGTGAGTCGATGCACTTCGTGTGAGGCGCACACGAAAATAAACGAAGTGATGATCATATTGAGGGTGGGGAATCCCGGCAATAACACCAACACACCATGACGATCCGCAGCCAACCAAATATGATATTGGCACACAAACAACTCCAACGAGATGCGTCCAAACCAAGCAAAGAAATTTGAATATCTAGTGCGTAATATACCCGAAATATTACGCAAAACAATATAACCAATAATGGGTATAAAAACAATATATGAATGAATTTCCTCACAATTCTGCACATTGCGGCACAAGAACGAAAAGGACGTATAGATGCCAACGCCCAAAAGAGCGAGCAGTGTAACCGATAATGAAGTGCGGCGTGAAAATAAATTGCCATGATTATTATCATCAAAAACATTATACTTTTGGGCAATATGAAAACAGGCAGCTGAAATCATGCCAAATGTGATGGTATAACGATCTAGTTTCCACTGATGCCACCACTCGTGTATATCGTCATCGGTGCTGACAAAAAGCGCCTTCCACGGACGGGTGACAAAAATCCGCTCGAAAAACACCTCGGACATAAAAAGCACGGTTATTAAACCCAAACAACCAATGCATTTGCATACTAAATACAAATAATGCAATGGATATGCATCCAAGGAGGCGCTTGTAATGCGCGGTGGCAACCCTAGCACAAAATAGACCACACACAGCCAAAATGAAAGCAAGGGTACAAAATAATAAAACTGATACGGACGATTCATGCAGAAACACAACAATACACAGAGGAAATTCACCCTGAAAAGTGACTGAAAAAAGCGCACAAACATGGAACCGTTTGAACCGGTTTGCCAAACGTGCGTAAAGTGCGTATAACCGGTTAAAAAGAAATAACCAGAAATGAGCAACTTAATGTGCATGTGTATGGGCAACACACGTTGGGCGCCAGTCATATAATAAATTAATACAACCAACAAAATCCAACCACGTAATTCATCCGTTTGATTGCGATTCAAGACTTGCGTTAAACGCGAATCTTCCGTAAAAAATAAGCCTAAAGCAAAGACATACCCGACGGGTATCCAGAAACTAAATTCCGAATAATATTTGTTCTCTTTCATAAAGAAATTGGTGCGATCGCACAGATAGAAATAGGCTAAAATCAGGCCCAATAGTGATAAAGCCAACAAAGGTGTGGCGGTTAAAAATGATGGTTTTTTTAAGGGTTGACTGTTGTGATGTGGATTGTGTTGCTGTTGTTGTTGCAGTGGCACATACAAGGTATGTCCACGTAAATGCAACAGCCAACGGCGCAAACACATGCCACAAACTAAAGCAATACAAACACCGAATAGCGCATACGCTACAATTTGTAAACTTGTATGCGGCTCAGCACTGCTACAGCACGTGCCATCGTTATAATTCATTTGATCATTGCAATACATATTCCATAGTAATTGCACCTCCAAACGCTGTCCATGCTCATTTAAAGCGTAACCAGCTATGGAATTATCCACCAAACCATTGGCTATATGCCAGGCCGATTCCCACAGACTTATATCCGTATAATGAAATACATTGCGTGCCACATTATTCAGTCGATCAATGTCATCGTTTTGCAATTTCCAACTCGTCGGCAATTTCTCCTCATCCACGCGTTCGGCGAGTTTCCACAGCACTCGGGATCTTTGGGATACCAAGCGATGTAGAGGCGCCACCAAAAGCGTCAAGTTTGCATTATATTGACGGAGTAGTTCTTCCGTAACATTGCCTCCCTGCAGATTACTATAGGTTAAGCCCAGCACATAAACCGATGACAATTTCTTTTCCATTTCCAGTTGCAATAAGCGATCCAATAATATGGGATTTACTTCATCGGCGGGTATATATTGTGCTAGCATTGTCAGTTTTTTATCCTCAAAACGGGTTATCACATTATCACGCCACGAGCCATTCTTATCATCCGTCTCGCTCTCTTTTGCTGTCTCCCTCTCCGATTGCGGTAGATGCAGTTGCTCGATAAATCGTTGATACAACAATCGAACACTTCGATCGCCGATAAAAACAAAGTTGTTCTTGTTATCGAAAAATGCAAAATAGCGTAGACAGCGTCGTGTGTCACTGTAATTAAAATAATTTTGGATTAATTAATTACATTTTATTTTAAAGACGAAATCATACCGAAAATAAAATCGAGTCCGGTTCCGAAACAACTAATTCGCTAAAAGGTTCTATTCGGATCCGGTATCCGAACCCGTACAACAAATGAATTTAAAAACAAAAATTCAAAATACTTAAGCGAGTTTTTTATAATAGTTATGACGTAAAAATTTGATAAAAACTTAAAACTTAAGACTTAAAATGTTTAATTTTCGAGAATTAGAAGGGGCAACCCCGGTTCGAATACAAGATCTAAAGGAAAATAATTTTTTTTTTCGAAATTAATGAAATTTGAATGCAAAATGAATTTAGAGGTAAATTTATGATCAAAATGACATTCCGCTTCTCAATCGGTTCAGTTTTGACAAAGTTATGACAGTTTGAAGTTGGTCTGAACTTTGACCTAGCTACTACTTTAAAAGTCAAAATTTTTGTTCGATTTACCATGATTTTTTACAAGAAAATTAAAGGTCTTAGAATCCGTTTTAAAGTGATGTTTTATACTAATTATGACGTAAGGTGTTGATTAAAAGTGAAAACTTGAGATTTAAAAATTTTAATTTTCAAAATTTCAAAGGGGGGACCCTTAGACACGAATCCAAAATCTAGAGGGAAATAATTTTTATTACAAAATTAATTAAATTTAAATGCAGAATGAATTAAGAGGCCAAATCATGATCAAAAAGACATTCCGTTTAAAAATCTATTAAATTTTGACAAAGCTATGACAGTTTGAAGTTGGTCTGAACTTTGACCTAGCCACTACTTTACAAGTCAAAATTTTTGTTCGATTTACCATGATTTTTTACAAGAAAATTAAAGGTCTTAGAATCCGTTTTAAAGTGATGTTTTATACTAATTATGACGTAAGGTGTTGATTAAAAGTGAAAACTTGAGATTTAAAAATTTTAATTTTCAAAATTTCAAAGGGGGGACCCTTAGCCACGAATTCAAAATCTAGAGGGAAATAATTTTTATTACAAAAATAATTAAATTAAGATGCAGAATGAATTAAGAGGTCAATTTATGATCAAAATGACATTCCGTTTAAAAATCGGTGGGAGTTTTAGCAAATTTTTCTCAACTTAAGTAGTGTGATAAATTGGCATAGAAACAAATAGAAAGACAGATAGGGTAATAACGACTCTGCCGATTCAGATAACATATGCTTTATGGGGTCTTTCACACCTCCATTAAAGCGTGACACATTTCGAGTCCAAAATTTGTATTACACTACAAATAGTCATAAAATTGATAACAAACATGTTTAAGCGATGACTCAGCGAGGGCGATAAGCATTAAAATTAATTAGAGAGGTCTACCCCGATTGCGATATTCGAATTCGATAACTCACGTGTAGGAGTATTTGTGCATCATGCAACCGTAGGGTTGCCACTCGTTGTCGCCCTTAAAGCGGCCCTTCGATAACAGCCATTGACAGGAGTCGCTGCCTATTTAAATATAAATAAGTAATTAATAAATAAAGATAAATTTATTATAAGAGTGTGCAAAATTCAAATTTAAATTTTTCATTTGTCAATATCGAAAAAGCTGTGCGATCCAGTGCTGCCATAAGTCGATAAGGAAAACAGTATAGACGGACTCCGAAAAAAGGACAAAAATAGGACAAATATTTTTAAAAGAGACAGAAAAACAGAACGAATCTGAGTTTTTAAGTTTTTAAGTATACATAAATTATACTTGCTTCAGTTTTTGTGTTATTGCTTTTTTTGCCGCGATGTTGTCAATTTTTGACCGTTGAAAATATTAGAATTGGAAAAGAGTCTTATAATTAATCTATGTTAAAAAAGAAAAACAAAGAGTAAGCACCCAAAACAAAGAAAATATATGATTTAAGTGTTTTTCAATACTTATAAAAAATTGTAAATAGCTAAATTGGCAACGGAGATTTGTTATAGTCGTTACTTCAACTGTTAACAACACAAACAGCCCTATTAATCACGATTCCCGAAATTTGGGCAAACTTTTTTTGATTTGTTTACATTTAAATCGAGTCAACTTTAACATGGATGCCACTCACTTATTTTTTTTTAATATTAAATAAATATTTTAAGCGAATGTTTTAAAGTATAACAGAAATTTAAAAAAATGCATTTTGAAGATGGACAAATCTGTCCGGAAAAAGGATGACATGGCAGCACTGGTGCGATCAACGACTTGCGTTTAATATCGAACAAGCCATCGATAAATCGATTACTCACCATAATTCCAATTGAGCAGACCGTGATAGACCACAAAGCCAAGGACAAGCAATAAAGCAACTTTTTTGGCATTCGTTGCATTTAATTGTTCCATAAAGAGATCCGCTTTTGTTGGCATACGATGAACGCCGCCTTCGGCGCCAGCAGCGCTGCCAATGCAAATGCCATGCAATTCACCGGCACTCCCCACTCCACCTCCTACTCCACCCACAATGCTATCGATGTTGCTGCAGTTGTTGTTGCTGCTGCTGCTGCCGTTGTTGTTGTTGTTGTTGCCGGTACGCAGCTCACGCAACTCCATGTTGTTGTTGTTGATCTGCCGTTTGTTGTTGTCAGTTCCAGTCTATCGTTTGTTGGCAGTGCAGTTGCTTTTACCTATGAGCCATTTGCATTCTTAATACTTTTTTTTTTTGGCTTGATCCACTTTTTCGTTCTACGCTGCACACGTTCTTCGTATTGCGGTTTTTGCAGCCCGTTTGCTTTACGCTACTGCTGGCTCGATAGGCGACCCTTTGGGCTATTGTTATCGCAATCAGCTGTTTGCTTGCCGCCGATAGTTGGTATCGATATGCTTGCGTGTACGACGTGACGTCACAGTTTCGCTGTTGACGGCAACTGCGCAATACCAGCTGTTTGCTTGCCGCCTTAATTTTGTAGTGATATGACGTCACAAGCATTTGGTACATTTATGCACAGCTTATATGCTTTGTTACATTGAATCACTTTAATTAAGTGATGTCCAAAAGTTGCATAAAGTATGTTTTAAAATACATTTTCGTCGCACATGTTATAGGAAAAAGTATTTTTTAGCTTACTTTGAACACCACTGCTTTGACTTAATACGGTATTTTTTATCGTAGACTACCCAGATTTGTATTATATTTAAAAAAATAAAAATTAATAATAATAGTATTAAAACGAGACGCTGGATCTTACATTTTTAATTAAATTAAATTTATTTCATTGAAAACAGTTCCAAAATGTAATCCATGTTATTGGTTCCAGACAAACAACATTTTAATGGCATTAATTTTGCATTTTTAATATGCACATTTTAATATTACTTAAAAAAAGGTACATTTAATTTCAAAAAGATACTTTTTTAATTCTAATACAAATGATGATTTTATTTTAATATCAAAAGCTTAAGGTATTGTAAAGTTAAAAAATTCTAGCATTAAAAGAAATAAACTGACAACATATTTGCTCATACATTTTTCAATGTCAATGCCAAAGTTTTCTTTTAGAAATGTGTCAACGTTGTCATTTGTTAGCTAAAATAAACTAGCAACATATTTGCATAAACATTTTTCAATTTGAAATAAGTTTTCATTTAGAAATGTGTCAAGTGTGTTATGTGTTAACGTTTCTGGTGATTAAATATTTTCTAACGTTTCTGTGCGGTGTAACCTTGTATTTGGTGAACGCTCTTTTTGCAATACTTATCGTCGCCGGCATTGTGTATCGATACTTTTATCGCTATACTTTCTGCCTTAACTTGAGATAAACGAAAGCGGCAAACATTAAAATATTCTTAAATTAATCAATTTAAAGCTGTAAAATGGAAGAATTGCAGGCTTTAAATAATTGCGAAATCTTTAATCAAATCAGAAGTGTATATAGCAACTATCATAACAAAGTCAAGAAGCTAAATAGCTTCAATTTTTATAGCGGTATGTTTTGGTATGCAAATTTGTAAACAATTTGTTTAAAATATTAATATTTTTAGGAAATGAGATGCATATAAAGCAGCTAATAAGTCTGGTGAATAATGTGCTGCTGGAGCATGATCTGGTCGAGCAGCAGGAGCAGGGAGATAAAATAAAAACAATCGCTGTTGGAGATATGGAACAATTGCGTGGAACTATGATGTATATTATATTAAATAGTGTGCATATCAAGTCGGAGGATCATAATACATTAGCACGCTGGAATCCACAATGTGTACATCTATTAAATCAATGGCCAGCACATTTAAATCAGCTGGTTACAGTGAGTTTGGCCGTGAAATGTGGCTTATTTGAAGCATTTCTGGAGTTTTTGGCCTGTGGACCACATTGGTTAACCTCCCAATACTTGGATTGTTTCAATGAGAATTTGTCGCATTTAATTTTGGATCGCTTGGAGATGTTGCCCTTGATGTGTGGCACACTTAAGGCTGTCTCTAAAGCCATTTGTTATCAACAAACTCAAGTAAATCTAATGCCAAATGCAATGCGTTTGCTGCAGCGTCATTTGCTGGACACAGAGGAGCGTCTAACTATAATAAAATCGAGTCGTGGACGTCATCGTTATCTAGGCGAAGCTATGCGACAGCTTTTAGATGTTATACTTAATGTTATAGAAGATGTAGATAAGGAAATTCCCTTGCCAGCTTACTTTTATGTCTACGAATTGCGTTTAAAGCCTTTAAAACTGGAGCAGGAGCGGGAAATGGAGCAGGCACAGCAACTAGAGCAGCAGCAGCAGCTAGAGGAACAGAAAAAGCAGCAGCAGAAGCAACAGCAGCTCTACAACCTGGCTGCCAAGCTAATGGATACCCTGCAACGTCTGTTACCGCTCATAAGCGTTAATACCTATATGGATTGGCAGGATTTGCCTTCAGGCAGCTTAATCTTTCATCTACAGGCGCATATATGCAATCAATGTCAGCAATTGTTGCAATTACTAAACAAACACAATGATTTAAACACACATAGTTTGTGCAAACAACTTGTTAACTTTGCTGAAGGCGCTCAAAGCTTTGAACAGCGTCTGGAAATGTTGACAATAGGAGAATTACTCAGTTTCCTAGATGGCGAACTGGGGGAAGTACCGGCAGATCAACTTTTAAAAGGCCTTAATCAATTGTTTAAACGTTCTATTGCCTTTGGCAGCGATGAATGCATTGAAACTATGACAAAACATGTTAAATTATTGGATTTAACTCATGCCCACCAGATACTCGATCATTTGTTGGAGTTAAAGCAGCTAAAGGAGCTGGAAATGGAGCAGGATGAGCAGCTAAAATTAACAGAAATTAAACAGGAGCAAGAGGAGGAGCAGCAACAAGACAATGAAGAAGATTATGATGAAACCTATGATGAACTTTTAAACTCCATACTCTTGCCCATCTATAAAAGCCTCGCCAATCCTGTAGAGAAACTACAATTGTTAGAAAAACGTCAGCAGCTAACAAATTTACGCTTTCAACTCGAAAACTCCACCGAAGAACGCATCTTTTTCTTTAATAATCTCAGCTATATTAAGCAGCAATTTCCTTTGCATAAATTTCTGGATCTAAGCTTTGTGGAGCCGCAATTAACTTGGCTTTCACTCGCTCAATTGGCCCTGACACATGTAAAATTTAACCAACTTTTTACAGAAATTGCTGTCAAGTGTCAGCCACATTTTAAGCCACCATTAGAATATGTAATGCAGCATTTAATGCTGGATGAACGCTTGCTCAAGCATTGTCAATCACCAACGCAGGATTTTCTACTACAACTTTACATTTTAAGCATACAACTGAATCTTAACTCGAGTTTAAATGAACTGCAATTGATACAACATAATTATCTAAGTTCAATGGCCGCTGGTTTGGCCAAATTCACTGATACCCTGGACTATGCAGCGCTGGGTAGATTATTACACACACTACTCCAGCTGGAGGTGATGGAGAAGCGTTATAATTCAAACAGCCGTCAGAAATTCAAGTTGCAGCGTCAACGTGCCCAAAAATTGCCATTGACTAAGCAAAAATCCAAATTAATGTTGGCCAAAAAATCGGCACTTGTATTTCGTAAACTTGGCTGGTGGCGTTCTTCCAACTGGACTCTCACATTCCAATTAATTCACTCCATGGATGCACTGCGTGGAGATCTGGAAACCTTTGATTTATCCCGTATTCAAGTCTTGGATCTTATCGTCAAATATCATATCAAGAATTATCCACGCTTCTTAATCAGCTCTCCAAGTAAGTATTGATCAGAAAATATCCATTAATTATCATGAAAATCACAATTAATTTGCTTGAAAATAATATTAATAATCGGAATTTTATTTTATTAGAAGCTAAAAACATGAGTCTTTATGAAGATCTCATTTAATTTGTATTTAAAAAAATTAATCGTAATGAAAATCACATTTAGTAGCATTAGTTAAATTAATGATAGTAAAAATCTCATTTTATTAAAATTTACAAAACTAATCAGAACGAAAATTACATTTAATTAGCTTGAAAATAATTTTAATAATCGGAATTTCAACTTATTAGTATTTAAAAATAATAATTTTATTAGTATTTAATGATGAAAAGCATATTTAGTAGCAGTAGCATTAAATTAATGTTTATTAAAATTTGATTTATTATTATAAAAGTATAATTTCATAAAAAATAAAATATTATCATTTGAACAGCTAATTTTAAAAAGTATTACTAATGCATAAACATTTCATTTGCTTTAAACAAAAAATTCAAAATGACAATTACATTTCACAAAGAATTAATACATATATAAAAATCAAAAGAATTAAAAAAAATTATGTATGTAAAAAAAAAAATGCTAATGACATTTCAATAACAATCACATTTCACAAGGATTTTATATATTAAAAAAAATCAAAAGAATTTAAAAATAAATAATAATAATTTCATTTTAATTGCCTTTAAAGGATATAATGATGTTGAAAATCACATTTCTCTACGCTTTGAAAAGATTTTTTAATATTTAAAATAAGCCTTTATAAAAACTTCTTTGTAAAAACCTTTATTTGCAGACCAATCTGTCGATGAATTGTTACAAACATTGAAACACAAGCAATTTTGGAAGGACGATCAATTGGCGGTGTTTTTGGAGAAACGAAAGTTTCGTCGGGCAAAGGAATATGCTTCGGTAAGGTTAATGCAGGAAGAAAAAATGGGAGAAACTCTATAATAGATTTCATTGAATTGCTATAAGAATTTTTACAAAAAATACTTTGAATACCAAAAATTCAGAAAAAAAAAAATTAAGGGAATTGGGGATTAGACTCAAAGAATTAGAATAATAATAAAAATATTATAATAATATTGATGTATTTATGTAATTGTTTCTAATATTAATGAAACTGATTCTTAATATTTTTTGGAATATGTATGTTTTTCTTATGTCATTTATATTTTATAGAAATTCTATTTCATATATTGAACGATAAAAAATGTTTGGATTTACTTTATATAATTATATTATTATATATATAAAACACTTTGTCCCGACTGACTGACTGATCATAGAGGAGCCCAAACCATACGAACTAGGAAGTTGAAATATTTACATAACATAGCTAAGGCGAATTCATTGTAAGATAAAACGGCGTTTTGCGAAATTTGAATTGAATGGGAGTTAAATTCGGTGTCAAAGTTCACAGTTTGAGAAAATTGCTTAGTATGAAAAACCCTGTTAGTTTTGGAACTCTCTCAACCAAACTCACAGATTACTATCATTATTTAATTAATATTTATTAATGTACATATATATATAAAATAGCTTGTAATGTATATTTAATAAGCCCGAAACCTTTTCTTGCAGTTACTGACGCAGTCTTCAACTCTGGAGGCCATAAAGCTGCTGAGTGACGCCATATATCATAAAATTGATTGGTCCGTAATGTATGAACTATCCCAGACTGTTGACCTGACTACCGGAAAGGAACCCACCTCCATCCCCTCGTTGAATGCCGTTAAAGCCTATGGCTTCATTTTCAAATGCTACATGGAGGCATTTAACGATGTGTTGATAAAACCAAACCATATCAGCGATTATCCTTACCTCATTGAGCATCTGGTGCAGACGCCAAAGCTACTATTGAAGGAGAATTTGTTGCTTGCCGTCAACAATTTTAAAACCCTTCTAAATACCACAGAAGAGCACGTTAGCGAGGAGCAGATTCTACAGCTTGTTAATCTTAAGCTTAGCAAGTCAGTTGATAATTAAGGACACAACATTTACATTAGTATTACAAACAGCTACATAAACATTTACATACACACATGTACACTTAAACACATACATACTGAATTAAAACAACATATGCAAAAATTGAGTAGCTTGAATTTGCCGCGCTTTAAATATCGTGCTGCCAGATGCAGCATTGCTTTCAGTTGTTTGCCACACTATTTGAGCTAGGTGGCAACGCTACATAGAGGTAACAATAATAAGTAGTATTTAAACAAATGCTTTAACAATTACATGTATAAATAATAATACATAAGTAATTACATGCGCATAAATAATAACACACATTCATACATAAAAAATTAAAAACAAGAAAGCCGTTGAAATTTGAATTTTCCGCGCTGCCAGCTGTCAGCCACAGAGTTGCTATATATGTTCTTGGCTAACGTTGCCACTACACTGTTTGCGCAGTCTGGCAGCTCCACATGCCGGCTGGTCTGGTACGCCATGGTTGACGCATGCGTCTGACGTGCATATATATATGTATGACGGCGGTGACTGATTTTTTTTTTTTGCATACGAAAATTTCGCTGTGAAAAGTACGAAGCCAAAGTGCGTGAAATAGCGTAAAGTCGCAAACAGACAAACCAGGCGTTATTATTAACTACATTCTGAACATAAGCGGCTTGAGTGCATTGCAAACAACAACAACGTTGATCGTCGTTACTTTTTTTTTGCAACAAAACGCAACAAAATTTCGAGTGTTGATTTTTTTGCGCATACATTTACCGATATTTTGGTGGCTGCACACACAACACACACACACAAACAAACACACACACAGACAGACAGACAGACCCATACAATCATATCGACGACAAGAACGAAGCAGTGAAGAAGAGAAACGAAGGAGAAGGAAGACAAAAAAAACAAGCGAAATCGAAAGCAAAAAATTTATTCGAGTCAAAAATACAAAAAGGAATTAAAAAAAAGGTGAGCAAACATGAAATGATTAATAATAATTGGAAATTACCAACTGCATTGTTAAATTTTCTTTATTATTTTTGCCTTTGCTTTTTTAGGCGAAGCGTCAACAGTGAGCAAAGGAATTAAACGGACAGACAGCAGTGACATAGTTATTAGCACAACAACAACCTAAAACAAAAAAAGAAATATTAACAATATGAACAAAACACCACAATTTGAAGTTCCGCTGACTATTCAGCCAGAGCATGAGTTGCGCTTTATTGGTAAGTGTATTGGAGTGTAATGTATAAGTGTGCGTGCATGTCTGTGTGTCAGTGTCAATTAGGAGTAGCTGCTGTCAGAAGAAGAGGAAGAAGAAGCAGCAGCTGCATTTTTGACATTCCCAATTGCCAATTTGTTTTGGTTTTCTTGGTTTTGGACTTGACATGGTCGCTGCAAAAGAGAAGGTCACTCATCAGATCATCAGAGGCTTATCAAGTTTATACGTTGGCTTAAGCTGAAACATTAACTTAAATGAACTATAAAGTTAACTTTACAATTTATTACAAAATCTGTTGATTCCCATATATACAATATTGTATATATACGTATATATAGATTTAATTCAAGCACATTTAAGTGGCAACTAAAAAGACTAGAAAAGTATTGGTTATAAGCAATTAATGATTTTAGTTAAATCTGGTTTAGTTAGCTTATAAACTTGGCAATGGTCTATGCAAACAGAAGGTCGCATCGATAACGATATCGATCATCATGGTGTGAGAATGCATATTGTAAACATTGCAGCGTTGACGTTGACGCTGCAGCGGCAGCGACTGTGGCGGCGACAGAGCAAACTGCAAAGTTCACACGCACGCACACAAACACACACACAGTGTCACTCACGCACAGGGCCGCATGTTAATTTCTTTCTCTTTCTATTCACTTTTTCTTTTTTGCTTTTTGTTTCACACAGCTTATCAATAATTTGTCGCTGTTTTCTGTTCTTTATTTTTTGACATTTTTTTTTGTTTTATTTTGTGCGGCTGTTTTGGCATGTTGCTGCCAACAGCGACAGCGACGCGTCGTCGTGTTCATTTTGGAGGCAGTTTTCTCTGCCTCTCTCCCTTTCTCGCTCACTCTCTTGAGCTTCTGCTTTTAGTTTCTAGTTTCTAGATTCATTTAAAACCTTTGTCGTCGCCGCCTTTTGGCCAACATTTTATTTTTATACTCAAGCGACTTTTTCATGGGCCATTTTTCCTTTACTTTTTGAATTTTGGCCAAATAACAACAGCAGCAACAACAACAACAATGCATATGACAGCTCGTTGAGTTTTAGTGCGTACAGTGTCCCACAACTGCTTGATTTTGCCCTCAAACTTTTTTTCGCCCCGACGCAGCATAATAACAGTTTTGACAAAAAAAAATAAATAAATAAATTTATATAAAATTTGTATATCTTACAAATGAAATCTTTAAAATTTTGTAAAAAGTACTTTTTTTTTTTTAATAATGTACACCTTGTTATAGGAGATATATATATTTTTGGTACAACAAATAAATTTTGAAGCATTTTCAAATTTTAAGATTTTTTATTATAAATATGACATTGATATAAACAAACCTAGGGCAAAAAAATTTTTTTTTAAGAATTAAACAAGAACTTAAAAATTTGAATGCAGAGTGAATAAAGACCCCAAAAATTGATTAAAATGACATTCCACTTGAAAATCGGTTCAGTTTTGATCAAGTTAGCTAGATCAAGTTGGTCAGACTGGGGAACTAGTCACTTAACAAGTTAAAATTTTTATCCAATTTGGCATGATTTTTAACAAAAAAATGAAAAGTCTCAGAATCAAGTTTAAAGTGTTGTTTTATACTAATTACGATATAAGGAGTTGATTAAAAGTGAAAACTTGAGATTTAAAATTTTGAATTTTTAAAATTTGATAGGGGGGACCATTAGCATCAAAATCGAATCTTGGTCGAAAATAATTAAATTTTCTAAATGAACAAAAAATGAATACAGAATGAATATAGAGTACAAATCATGATCAAAATGACATTCCGTTTGAAAATCTGTTCAGTTTTGATCAAGTTATGAGAGTTGGAAGTTTGTCAACCCTTTGAGCTAGCAACTTTACCACAACCGTACCGGTACAAAAGTTTCGGTAATCGGTTCTTGACAGAGAATTTTCATTCGGTTACGGTTTCAGTTCTGGTACTAAAAATGAAACGGTTAGTTTCGGTTCAAGGTTCCGGTATCATTCCCTGGACAAAACTTGTCTTACTGTAGGTAGAAACTTCAGTAGTTCTATGTAGTTTGCCAATGCGAATGAGTTGTAACCACTGTGCGTTATGAGTGATTTTTGGCACACACTCATGCATATGTTAGTATGTATGCGTGTAATATTCACCGTTAGCTTAACTGATCGCTAACGCACACACGCATGTGTGTGTGTGTGTGTGTAAATATATACATATAAATACATCTACAGTCAATCTTATTGAATGAATTTTCTTTAAAACTAAAACAAATTCAACAAAAAAGAAAAACCAAAGAATTTCTGTGTGTGTGTGTGTGTGAGTATTGTGTTTATATGTATTTGTTTTTAATTAAATTAATTTGACATCGAAAAAACCAAAACCAATCAGAAAACAATACAATATAATATCATTATTACAAATGTATTGTTTATTATTTTATTTATTATTACAAATGTATTGTTTATTATTTTATTTCAAATAGAACTATAGAATTTAAAATAAAGTACAAAAACTAAACTAAAAAAATTTCTAAGTATTACATGCAAATTTCAAATTAAAATCAAAAAACTCAGACGGTATTCAAATATTTATTTTATTAATTTTATATTTATTAGTTAGAATTTGGAAAACTAATGATGTTTATCTGAAATTTAAATCTAGTTTTATATTGAAATGCAAAATTTACAAAAGTAGATTTTTCTCAAAAAAATGTATTTTTATTGATTTCTTTTTCATTGGGGTTAACGTAAAAAGAGATATAAGTTTAAAATAATCAAAGCTAAAGGAATTTTGTGAATGATTGGGGAAAATCTGAACAACTCAAATCTAATTTGATTTTGCATTAAATTTAAAAAAATTCGAGATCAAAAATATGCATTTTTTTTTCCATACTTTCTGTCATAATTTTGTCAAATCCAAACCGATTTTTTTGCGGAATATCAATTTTTCTCACTACTTGACCTATTATAACTGAGACTGAGTTTTTAAACATTATTCTAACTGAATTCTTTGAATTGTTATATGTATATTTGCAGGTCCGTTCAATCGGCCAGTGGTGACAATTATGACACTGACAAATAATGCGGCAATGACACTGGTCTTCAAGATCAAAACAACCGCTCCAAAGCGTTATTGTGTACGTCCAAATATTGGAAAGATAGCGCCATATCGATCGACGCAGGTGGAAAGTGAGTAGAAACTAATCTAAAATCAAATATAAATATAAATTAATTAAAAATTCTTTGTTGCAGTTTGTCTTCAGCCCTTTATGTATGATCAGCAGGAAAAGAACAAGCACAAGTTTATGGTGCAGAGTGTTTTGGCTCCACAGGATGCCGATTTGACTGATTTAAACAAGTTGGTAAGTCAAACGTTGTCCTGACTGACTCACTGATCATTGCGCAGCCCAAACCATTAGACCTAGGAGGCTGAAATTTTCACACAACATAGCTGAGATAATTTTATCGTGCAATAAAATGGCGTTTTGCGAAATTCGAATTGCGATTGGTTCTAATTCAGGGTCACAGCTAATAACCTATAGAAAACTAGAAAAAAAAATGTACTATGCAGCTGAAGAAAACGAAGTGTACGTTTTATTCAAGTCTATAGTACATTTCACAATATCAATGGGAACAATCAGTCGACAACTTAATTTAGCGTACCTAGAGCCCATTTACAGGGTAAACTACTTTTATTTATTTCAAAAAAAAAAAGAAATCACTATAATTCTCTTGTTTTTTATTCGTTTTGTTGCAGTGGAAGGAATTGGAGCCGGATCAGCTGATGGACGCGAAGTTGAAGTGTGTGTTTGAAATGCCCGCCGCTGAGGCGAATGCGGACAACAACAGTGGAAGCACCGTTAATGCCGCTGGCGGTGGAGGAGGTGGGGGAAGTGGAGGCGCCACTAATCCCGTTAATCTAAGTATCGTCGATTCGCTGAAGAGCGAGCCCAAGTCCATAGAGGAACAGGTGCGTCCTAAAATCCAAAAAATATATTCTAAAAACTCATTCTTAATAAAAAAAAAAAATAAACTGAATTAGTAAGAAACTTGCAGTTTTTGAATTTAATATTCATTTTTTCAATATTCACATGAATATAAACCCTTTTATTCAGCGAATTAAATAAATTTTTACAGTATTTCCATTCAGTTTTTAGTTAAAAATCTAAAAATAATTTTCTAATACGTACTACATTTTTCATATTGTTTAGTTTGTTGTTTTTTTAAGAGATTTTCAGAAAACTCTTATCTAATCAAACAATTAACTGCATTAGTAAGAAAATCACAGTTTCCAAATTCAATAAAAATTTATTTTTAAAATGCATTTTCAACGAATTTAAAAAATAATGACAATCTATTTAAATTTTTATCTATAAATCTAGAAATTGTTTTCTTATATTCTATTTTCAACTTGTTTTTTTTTTTAAGTAGGTGCATTTAAATTTATCTATTATTATTACAATTCATTTTAAATTCATTTTTTAAATAAAAAAAAAACATTGTAAAATAATAATTCCAATTCAATTAATATTTGAGAAAGAATTATTAATTTTTTTATATTGAATTTTTGTATAATAAAATTGTAGTGTTTAATATTATATTTTATGAACCAGTTCTATAATACAATTTTCTTTATTTTCAATTAAGAAAGAGTTGAAAAAAAACTAAACATTAATATTTTATAATATGCCACAAAAATTTCTTGACATAATTTGCGTCACTTTTGTTAACATGATTTAATTAATATTTATATTAATATATGTTTTTCAGTCCTCGAATTTGTCCGATGCTGCGGAGCATGTGGAATCCCTCGCAGCTGAGCTTAAGGAGATTCGTGATGTCAACAGTGAACTGCGAAAAGAGAATCTTCACTTGAAGGTGCGTAATACACTCTCTACACTCTAAATTCTACACTCTTTTCACTATTATAGCGGTATCCTATAAGCGAAACCTACAAAACCTTTAACGTTAACCGATAGAATTCGATTTCAATCGTTAATCGTTTCTGGATTATAATCCTGGGAACATAACGATTATAAAATTTTTTTTATTACAAATATTGTTTTATTATTAAATTTAATTTAAATAATACAAATATAAAAAAATATTTAATTTTTTATGAAGATATTAAACCATAACTCTTATTACATTTTTATTTAAAAAATCAATAAAAATTTATTTTTCAACTGTTATTATAGTTATATTTGTCCTTTAAGGACATTTTATTTATGATATAAAAGATATTGAGCCACACATCATGTTTTTAATTTTTTGATGTACTCCACTTGGTTAAAAAGAATTCTTAATTCAATTTTTATTTTTAAAGTGATTTAAAGTAATAATGATAATTCTTGAGCAAAAAAAAAAAAAAATAGAACTCGTAAAATAATGATTATATCTTGAGATTTATTATTTTTTGTTCAATAACAAAAACTCAATTTGTTTATGGACTAGGAATATATATAAATGTTGTCCACCTTATAATACAGTGAAAATAACAACTTCAGTTATATTTTTGTTCAAAAAAAATAAAGCGCAAGAAATATTCATTATTTTATGAGTTTATTATTTTTTTTTTTTTTTGCTCAAAAATAATGATTATTTCTTGAGTTTTAATTTTTTGGCATAAAAGTTACCATAAGTACAATTATAAAAATCCAAAATAATGATTATGTTTTTAGTTTTTATTATAAAACGTATAATGTTTTTAAATAAAAATTAAAATTTAGCTTTAAGATTATAAATTTCGAAAAATAATATTCAAATAATCCCTAAATATAATTTTGAGATAATTGATGATGATTACAAAATAAATTAAATGTAAATTCCAAAGTGAGTTAAAATTAATTTTAATGACAAAATTTTGATAATTACGAGTTAATGTTTTTGATGATGTTTACTAATTAAATTTTGGAAATTCTATATCGCTTTGCAGGATCAAATCACACGTTATCGGAGCTCTCCGGCCACCAAGCAAATCAACGAGTCCTATACTCCAGTTTTAGCTGAAAAACAGATTCCGGTATTCTATATAGCAATCGCAATAGCTGCGGCTATATTGGGTTTATTGCTGGGCAAATTTCTGCTCTGAATGCCATAACAAATAACAACAACAACAACCTAAAAATAATAAACAACAACAGTAACAACAACAACATAAACTACAACAACAACAACGAACACAACCACAACAACAACAACAACAACAACAAAAGCAGCAGCAAAAACTAAAAACAACATTAAAAACTCTCGAAAAGTTGAAAAAAAAAATTTTTTAATTTAATTTCATTTGCTCATAAATTTTTTTTAAAATTAAAATTTAAAAATTCTTGATTCTGTTTTAGTTTTTTTAATGTTTTCAAATAAATAATAATAATAACAATATCAAATATGCAAACATGCTAATTAATTAATAAATGAGCAAATTTTGTTAATTTGTTTTCGAGCCATCAAAGCTACCAAAATTATGTAAACACACACACAATTAAACAAACACACATATATGTACACATACACATACAAACATATATTAAACAAAGAAAGGACACATGTTTAGATAATGTAATTGTTAAAGTAAAGAAAAGAAAAAAAATGAAAAAAATAACAAAAAAAAAAAAAAAATAGGCGTAAGCAAAACAATTGCAATTGCATTAAAACTAAAACAAAAAACAAAGTAAATAAGAGAAATTTACAAACACACACACACACACACACATGGGCATGTCAGCAAGTCCTCTCTCTCTCTGTTTTGTGCGCATCTCTGGAGCTGCTAAACTATCGATAATGCGTCGTATGCGATATTTGCGATAATTTAAGTGAAAGTCGACTGTAACTTGCAACGATAACTGATTAGTGCTATCGATAGCAAATCTCTCTGTTGCGCGCTCGCTCTCTCTCCGTCTCTGTCGTACTCATTGTTACTTCCAAACATCAAATAAAATGAAATGAATTTCAATTTTGATGCATTACATTGACACACACACACACACACACTTACAGAAAACATGTATTTATATGCACAGCTACACTGAGAACTATAAAGTTTATGTTTATTTGTATGTAGGCTGACTAAGGGTTTAAATATCAGCTTGGTTTTTTTTTATTTTTATTTTATTACAATTAAAATGTCAATTTTTTTTATTGCACTTGCATTTACATTTTGGATTTAATACATTTTTAATTTTTTAAATAAACACACACACACAAAAGTAATTAACATTTAAAGAAAAATATGCATACATACATATATGGAATTTATATATATATGTACACTTAAATATGTAATTGTGTTGTTGCAAAAAAGAAAAGTCCTAAATAATCATTGAATTATGATAAAAAAATACAGAAATACATGCATACTAAGTATATAAGAAAATTCAATCAATTTTTATAAACAAATTATTGACGAAACTGTTGAAAAAAAAACTCACACACACACACACACACATTGTTAATGCAGCTTATGAGTTTTGCATATTTCTACTTAAAAAAAATGTATATTACTTTTTTTTTGCTCCCTAAAAAGAAAATCATTTGTTTTTTTTATATAAATATATATATAAAGAAAATATGCAAAAAAAAAAAAAAATTAAAATACATCTATATATTTGTATCGTCTAAAACATGTACTATATAAAAAAGAGCAGAAAAACATAAACAATTCAGCTTCGACTATTTTTGTTTTAAATTTTTGCAAAGCATTGAAAAAGGGTATATATAAATTGATATATATATATATACATATATATATAAAAAAAAGTAAATCTATATTAATATATACATTTATGAATGCTGTATTTTCATAGACATGATTTCGTATTTAAATGTTTAATCTAGAAATACAGTCAACAAATAAAAATAATATATAATATAAAACAAAACAAAAAATGAAAGGCAAAATAAACGCATATAAGCAAAAATCATAAGCAAAATGTACTTGATGTCAGCTGTAGCAAAAAAAAAAAACAAAACAAAACCAAGAAAAACATTTAAAATAAAATAATAAAAATGAAAGGAAATGAGAAACAAAAAACAATTGCTATAATTAACAAATGTTTAGCTGCAAATTTAATGCCCTGCAACTGCAACTGTAATGAGGAACTATAATGAGGTAAATAATGAGTGCGCAATGAAAAACATATTAAACCAAATACAAACTAAATTAAACCGAAAATTCAGCAAGAAAATGATAAAACAAAAAAAAAACAAAAATTTAATATTTACAAACCATGATTCTTAAAAACTTAAGTGTTTTTTTTCTTCAAGGAAAAATAAAAATGAAACATTGTTAATTAAACATCAAATATCATTTAAAATAAATTTAAATAAATTAGTCGCCGCTGTTGCTCCTCCTCCTCGACAGCTACTTTAAATTGCGCGCCCAATGCGCGTCTATCGATCGTTGTTATAATTTCACCATGATGATCGATTAACTTGGACAACTTACTCATCGATAAGTGTAGCGCTTTCGTTTCGTTTATATTCAGTGTTGCCAATTGTTTGTAGGAAAAAATAGCTGCTTCTGCTGGGAAAGCATACAAAAAAAAACAGCTACAATTTGCGAAGAAAAATGGCTTTAAAATAGCCAACTCTATTAATACTTGGGGTATTCCGAAAACTGTTTCATATTTGGCTTGGTTATGGTGAGTTATTAAAAAAAGCGAAATTTGAAAAAAATTATGTGAAGAAATTTTGTGAAAAAAATGCTAAGCAAAGAGTAAGCATTCAAAACAAACAAAATGCATGATTTAAGTGTTTTTCAATAATTTAAAATATTTTTAAAAGAATATATTACACAAATTAAAAAAGGACAGATTTCTGTATAGGGGATGTTTCAGAAATATTTAGGCAAATTTATTTTAAAAAGAGAATTGTTTTGAAAAATAATGATATGGCAGCAGTGATGCCAGATGTAGCTTTAAAAAAGCCAAGTTGGCTACAGTGCGTGCACTTTAAACTGCGCGCGCCCAATGCAAAGATATCGATAGTTGTGTTCAGCAAGCAGGCTGCTTGCACGCCTTAAATTAATCGATTAGCCGACTGTTGGCTTATATCGATAAATGTAGCGCTTTCGATGCGCAGGCTAGAATCATTGCTTGAATCCTGCTTGAAGCTGGAAGCTTTCGCTTTCGCTTTCGCTTTTGCCTTTCACTTTCAACTGTGCGAAGAAAGCAACAAAACATTTGACGACTGTCAACTGCTGACAACGCTTCGCATCCCTCTTTTTTTTGTGTGTGTGTGCTGTGTTGTGTTGTGGATGCTGTGGATGCTGTTGTCAAATAATCGAGTGTAAACAAACCGGAAATCCTTATCTCGAATTTATTTTTATTTATTATGCGCGCAGCAACAACAAATTCACAAGTGTCAAACATGCACATAAAATAAAAAAAACATACGAAATAAAAAAAAGCTGTTGCATACTTTTGCGCGCCAAAGTGAAATCAACGTTTAATTCGAGCAAACAATTATGTGTGTATGCATGTGTGTGTGTGTACATGCATGCTTTTATGCAAGAAACCAGTGTAATTAAGTTATCTATACAATTTGTTGTCGAGGGCAATGCGGATAACAGGTGAGACTAACAAAGACACATGACCCAACACACACACACACACGCACACAATTACCTCGATTTATTTTTAAACTGCTAATACACAGATACTATGTTGCAGCTGCAATTGCATACGCACACACACACACACACACATGTACACGCACATAGTTACATTTTAATTGGACCTCAATGCCAAGGACCAACGGCAACCGCAACAAGTAGTAAACATGGATTGAAAACACACACGCACACACACACACACACACCTCTCTTAGACACACATCTGTATAGGATAGTATGCCAATTAATTGTTCTGACAAAACAAAGATGCTCTTACATATTTATATTAATAATTTAAAGCCAATGCAAAATACAATTTTCTTTTTTTGTTTTTGAAAGCTTACAAAATAATATGTGTAAATAATGTATAAAAAATAAATAATAAATTTAAATTAAATTAATATAATTTTAAGTAAGTCACGAAAGGGTATTGACAAAATTAAATTTATGGATTTGTTTTTTTTTTATTTTGAACTATTCAATAATATAGAACATAAAATATATGTCCTTAAAAAAAATATTTTTAACTGCTTGAAAAGTTGTGTAAGTCTTTTATTATTAAGTATTTGTTTTGACAACCTATATTTGTTTCAGTTTGATTCCCTGGTTAAAACAATTTCTTGAAATTTTCATATTTTTAACTTGTCATATATAATTAGCTAATTTGTTGTAAGCGTAAACAAATATTATAAAAAAAGAACAATTAAAAAATTAACACAATTACTTCAACTTTAAAGTAAAAGATGTGAATTAAAATTACATTTACTTGAGACTCAATGTACAATGTACAATAAGGATAATTGCATTTAATTGTACATCTTGAGAAGTCTAATTAGAGAGTTAAATCAATAAACCACGTAAATCAAATAAGCTGCACGTGTAATGCTTTTATAATTAAATACTTTTATTTATATCTATGATGCTGTACAGTTTACAGTGTACACCATAAGTCTTGTCGCTTGACAACAGTGTTGCCACAAAAGCTTTTTTTCTTGTCAAATCTTTTTTTTTTTTTGTTTAAAGTAATACTTATAATATTTTATAGTTAAAATCATTTTGAATATTTTTATGAAATTTTTTAGTAATTTTTAAATTCTAAATATATTTGAGATATATCTTTTTATAACTTTGCAATTGCTTAATGCAAATTAGAAATGACAAATGTTAAATAATTAATTTAAATAAAATAAATATAAATCAAAATTGAAAAAAAAAACGTTATGTCGCAGTAATTATTTTAAAACTTATTAAACGAAATTTGAGAGCATATTTGATATTATTGAAAATAATTGATATAAAAATTACCTCATAAGATTTCCGAATAATATTTTAAGGAATAACAATAAAAAAAAAAAAACAAAAGAACTAAGAATAAAATTATAAAAAAGAAAATAACTTTTTTCTGTACCAATTTTTTTTTTAATTTTATTTTCAAAAAAAAAATAACATTTTCCAATTTTGGCCTTTCCTAATTCTTATCTTTCTAATATTAATTTCCTTATTGTTATTTTCTTATTACACAATTTTTAAATTTGGTTTTTTAATTTTTATTTCCAAATTAAATGTTTCTTATAGTTTGGTTTTCCTGAAATTTACTTCCAATTTGTTGTATTTTCAACGTTTGTATAGGATATCGATAAAAACCAAACTATTTTTCGATGAAAAGTAGTTTTTTTTACATGTTTTATAATATATAAGACATTGAACATATTAACTAATAATAAAAAATAAAATAAATAAAATTTTAAATAAAATCTGAAAAAATTATAAAATTTTTTGATTAAAAATTAGCTATTTTTGTTGTTTCTTTTTGAATTATTAAAATAATAATTATTATTATCATTACAATAGAAAATAAAACTGAGAACTGAGGGTTTTTTTTTTTTAAATAGCACTGCTTGGCAGCACTGCTTGACAAGGACAGCTTCCCACTTCTCCTTACTTCTCCTCACTTCTTCTCTGCTGCCATCAGAAGTGGCAGCTGCCACATGAAGAGCGCACAACATTTAGCTTTGTTTATAAACCTTTTTTTTATTTAGCTGCCCCGCTTTTCTCATTCTTCTTTTCTCTTTCTCTCTCTCTCTCTCTCTTCCTCTCTCATACTTTGTCGGCTTTCTAAGCTTGCGTCTATTTTGGGATTTTCTAAGTCCTTTCCTGCTTGCTTTCCACCTTGCAACCCACTTACCACCCACAGCCCACATCCTACAACCTACATTTTGGATCCCATAATCCGCTTTGCATTCCCCTTCCCTTTAACATTGCACTATGGATCATTTGGCAAAATTACGTAGCAAAAATTAATTTTAACTTTGTTCCATTTATTGTATTTATTCTAATCCCTATATAAAGATAAAGACTTTTTATCCTGACTCTCTCACTCACTGACTGACTGATCATTGCGGCTTGTGAAGCTCTTTAAAGTTAAGACATTTTTGAAAAAAAATTATTGATTGAGAAAAAAGCGCGTTTTTGAAGCAGGTTACGATCAGAATATCTTTAAATCAAAAAGAAGGTTGGTATCAAACTTATTTATTTGTGTTAATTGACTTATTCTTTTAACTAACGTAAAAAAAATGGAATTGATGTAAACAAAATTTTTTTTTAATTTTCTATAAAACTAAAATTTTGAGCACTTTTTTTACTTTCATAAATACAAGCAAAAATTGTTTTTATCCATTTCTGTGAACCTTAAATTTTCAGTTATATTGAGCTTTGGGCTGATTTTCGAAATAGTTCCACTCGATTCTAAATTTTACAAATTTAAAGTGTTTACAAATAAAAATAAAAACATTAACATTAAAAAAAGGAAATTTTGTTTTTGTTCGTTAAATTACGCGCTTTCTTATGCCACGCCTACTTTTATTTTGCTGTCTTAATTTAATCTGAAGTGTTTTAGCATATATATTTCAAATTTCAAAACGTTATCTCAACGGGTTCAAAAGTTACAGATTTTTGCCAGCTAATTTCCTAAAATGAGCCATTGTGCATTGCTTTTTTTTATCTGTGTAGGTACGTGTGTGTGTGTGTGTGTGACTGTGTATTTTTTTTTTGCGTTTGTATGGTAATTACAACAACAAAAAGTACCTCAGAATATTTGAAATAACTGTGAGAAAAATGTGCGTTTTGAAATCTTTTGTAAGCATTTTGCACGTGCCAAACACACACACAAACACACACATTAGGGTGCATCGATTATTTTTCACAAAAAATGGTAACCCAAATTTTTAATCTACAGTCATTTCTAAGATGTTTTTAGCAAGAAACGAACGTTCTGAAATCAATTCCAAGTCCCCACTTTTAAATTAAAAAAAAAAAATGTTGTATTTTTATTGCATATAGGAAAATTATGTTTTGAGGACAATAGGTGCTGTAAAATTCGGAAAGTCCTGGTTCTCAAAAAAAGTTTTGATACCAATCTTGCCGGAATCGGAATAAAAACACAAAATATATGCCAATAATAATATGCTAAAAATATAAAAAAAATATATAACTCAAAAAGAAGTTAATTTTAGAACTATGGTTTCTTGATGAAAACATCTTAGAATTGACTGTAGAATACGAATTTGGACTTACTATTTTTCAATTTTTTTGGGTCCATAGAAATCGATGCACCCTAACACACACACATACACATACATGCAAACATAGATACACACGCACACGCAAATTCAATCAAGTTGTTAATAGGCTCAGAGAGAGAGAGAAAGAGAGACAGAAAATCAATAAATCGAGTTTAATGAGTTTCAAATATTTGAAAGAAGCATCTTATTCATTACCCCCCTTCCCCCTCTCCACTTGATTCGTTGCCAGACAGACAAAAAGCTCATTGATGCACAACAATAGAAAATGGCTTGCAAAAAGTCTTGCAATATAATTGTATGTGTGTGTGTGTGTGTGGAATGTAGAAATGTTAGCAGTGTTGCCAAAATGTTGACAGTAAAAAAGCTAGATTTGAATATATAATAAAACAATTTAATTAGGGAATAACACCGTAACCGGTATCGGAACCGTTAACCGAAACTAACCGTTTCATTTTTAGTACCGGAACTGAAACCGTAACCGAATGAAAATTCTCTGTCAAGAAACGAATACCGAAACGTTTGTTCCTGTACGGTTGTAGTAAAGTTGCTAGGTCAAAGAGTTGACAAACTTCCAACTGTCATAACTTGATCAAAACTGACCCGATTTTCAAACGGAATTTCATTTTGATCATGATTTGGTCTCTAAATTCATTCTGTATTCAATTTTTGTTCATTTAGAAAATTTGATTATTTTCGACCAAGATTTAATTTTGATGCTAAGGGTCCCCCCTTTGAAATTTCAAAAATTCAAAATTTTAAATCTCAAGTTTTCACTTTTAATCAACTCCTTATATCGTAATTAGTATAAAACAACACTTTAAACTTGATTCTGAGACCTTTCATTTTTTCGTAATAAATCATGCCAAATTTGAGAAAAATTTTGACTTGTAAAGTGGTTAAATCCGAATTCTGACCAACTTCGAACTGTCATAACTTGATCAGAACTGTACCAATTTTCAAGCGGAATGTCATTTTAAAAATGGTTTGGCATTTTAATTTACTTTGCATTCAAATTTTATTAAATTTGTATAGAAAAAATGTATTCCTCTGGATATTGATATTTACTTTGATGTCATAATTATTAAAATACATTTAAAAAGTATACTCAAAATAAGCTAAGTTTAACTGCACATAACAAACAAAAAAAATGTCAGTATACATATATAGAATTTTTTTTTAACTTTAATATAGTTTAACCTTTTTAAAATAAGCTTGATTTTTAAAATAAGCTTTAATGCACCCAACAAAATAAAAAAATGTGTTAATATTTTTTTCTTTTATTTCAAAATGTTTCTCGAATTTTAACAACAAAAAGTAGTTACTTTAACAAAAAAAAAAAAAAAACAATTAAAAAAAAGGAAAAAATCTAAAATAAAATATACTGTAAAACCCAAGCTTGTGGGCATATAGTTTTTATGTTTTATTTATAAAAATTTCCTGAATTTTGACAGTTATAAACAAGGGGGCTCCGCCCCCTGCTCGCTTCGCTCGCCTACCCCCGGCTCGCTTCGCTCGCGGTGAGGTGCGGCTACAGTCGAGCACGCTCGACAGTAGGATACCCTGAGCCCATGTACTCTTTTATAAAGTTGATTGTTGCCCATTTTCAATTGGCTCAGGTATCAAAATTACACACGCGAAACTATGAACAACTTTCGGTTTTCTGAAGTCACTGTGCTTATCACTGCAGACTACGTTATTAATGCCTCACTGAACTAAATCACTCGATTACGATTACGACTTGTTTCAATTTATCATTTCTAATTAATTTTAAATAAGTTTAATATAATAAACTTTAATATAATAAACTTGTTTAAAATTAATTAGAAATTGATAAATTAAATCGCAAGTCGTAATCGTAATCGCTTGCAATCGATGTAGCGTGTGTCAAGAGTAGCCACAAACTACAACTTTGCTCAGCCTGCAATCTGGCAGCACCCATTTTCCTCTCTCACTCTCTCCCACTTACGCAACAAATTCAAGCCTGTCAAAGGCTGCTGCAGTGCGCGCGAAATTTGAAATAAAAGGCAATGTCTAATTTTATGAGATTCTTAAAGCGGATAATGCTAAGTTTTTTTTTACAACGATAATAAGCAGATACTTATTATATATATGTGTAAGGAATCGAAAATATTAATAACTAAAATTATTATTTTGCAGCTTTCAGTGCTCGGCAAAGATGCAAGAGTAGTGCTGCATAATGATCGCTATTTCTCTCATGCAATTTCATACATACATAGCCATCAGCTTCTGCTGATTCTTGCCATGCAAAAATACATATTTATATATAAACACAATTATATTTTAATCAAATTGTATATTTGTATATACATAAATTATACATTAACATTTTCATTACATGATATCGATAATATTTTTGCTTATCGCTTAATTCTTATTTGGTACCAAAAAAAAATTGGTACTAATTCGTTCTGTCTTTGTGCGCGCCTTGCATACAAACGTGAACATGCTGTCTCGCTCGCACGTTTGATTTGCCATCCAAATGTAATTATTCAACTAAATCTAAATTCAGAAATAACTTCTTTATTTATGGGTCAATCGCTTTGAAATTTTCAGGGTCGTTTAATACGCATACTTCTCAACTGATTGTTCAGTTAGGAGTGCTATGTCAAAAATTGCGCCTGTAAATCGTTTTTTTTTTTCAATTTGTAGGCGAAGGGGCGTGGCATCAAAATTGGAAACAAACTTGACCTGCGTATGGTATTCACAAACCTGCATTCCAAATTTGAAGTCTCTAGCACTTACAGTCTCTGAGATCGACGCGTTCAAACAGACGGACAGACGGACAGACGGACAGACGGACGGACGGACAGACGACAGACGGACAGACGGACAGACAGACGGACAGGGCTAGATCGACTCGGCTGTTGATCCTGATCAAGAATATATATACTTTATGGGGTCTGCCACCCCTCCTTCTGCCTGTTACATACATTCTGCCAAACACATTATACCCTTTTTTGCCCATTTTCAATGGGCTCAGGGTATAAAAAGCTAGATTGGAAGAATAAGGAATAAGAAAAAACCTGGTATTTAATATGCTTAAAAGACTAAGCATTAATGTATGCTAAAAACATAAAATAGTTTATAGATTTGATGCAAATAAAGTTTTGCTTGAGTTAAAAAAATTGTTTTTTTAAATAAAGCTACATCTGTCTTAAAAAAAAAGCTAAGCTGACAGCACTGCTTGTATGTTTTCAATGTAAAATGTACATTTCTTACATTGTAACAAAGAGACGTATCTATTTTCTTGTTCTTTTTTGGATGGTCAGAATTGGACAGCAGATGACCCAACTCAAAATCAAATTCAAGTTCAAGTTGATGTTACTGACAGCACACATAGCACTAACTGAATTCTCTTTTGGCCACAATGACGACCGCTAACATTGACTACGATTATTTGCTCAAGTTCCTTGTACTCGGCGATTCCGGCGTGGGCAAAACGTGTCTCCTCTATCAATATACGGACGGAAGATTTCACACCCAATTCATATCCACGGTGGGCATCGATTTCCGTGAAAAGCGACTGGTAAGCAGAAAATTTACAGATTTAACATTATACTTTTTCCTATTCAAATTCAAATTGAAAATTCAAATATTATTATATCATAATTTTACACGGTACTTCAAAAATAAGTAACACACACCCACACCCACAGTTTTTTAAATAATACGTTCTTTATTAACGTTAATAACGTTATCCGTTAATATTATCTATTATCTTACTTAATCGCAGAAAGATCGAATAAGTAGAACAGCAGTAATAGCTAACCAAAGTTATTAAAAAATTAATTCAATACTAGCACCCAAAAGTATGCAGTAGTTTTTTTTTTTTGGGTAGTACTTTTTATTAAGTACTTTAATATATATTGAAATAAGTAACGGGTATTCTATGGTCGGAATCTCGACTATAGCCTTTTCGACTTGTTTTTATATACATTACTTATTTTAATTGTCTTTAAATATTGAAATAAATTTTAAATTTTGAATAATACAATATTTGAATGAAGAATAAATTAAGATCAAAATGAAGTTGAATCTTAAGTTTTAAAATTTTGAATAATACATTATTTTAATGAAGAATAAATAAAGATCAAAATTACATTTCGCTTTAAAATCGATGCAGTCTTGACAAAGTTATTAAACAAAGCCAACCGGAAATCTCCCAAAAATGTGATAAGTGTTTCGTTTGTTATCGCTGTCTGTGCGAGCTTCAAAAATCCCAAATTAGTCATTAGAGGGAACTAAGTGCTGATTTATATTAGGGTATTTCCAGAAAAAGGTCAACTGGAGCCAACATTTAAGAATTCATACAAATATTAAATTTATTTTGTTGATTGTGTTCCTGGAAATGCCCATTTTCTGTATATGTTAAAAGCTTTTGCTTAGACGGTCAAATAGTGCTTCGACTTTAGTTAATTAGGGAATCTAAGGTATGACTTGAGAGGGATCCCTGAACAAACTCAATTGCCCATTTGTACCCCAAAAAATTAAATTGGCAATTTACTCTGTTAAAAATGTATAGTATATTTTTTAAATTTAAATTAATAAATACTTGCTGCATACTTTTGAATCGAAATATAAATACTTTTGACATAAATAAATGAAATACACTGTGAAAAATATTTATTTTCAAATTTTTTTCGTATAATTTATCCCAATTTCATAATCTCTTTCATTTCTATTCGTTTTCCTATATGATGATGAACTTTATTCAAATTCCTTTTTATATATGATGATCAGTTTTATCCAAATTCTTTTATCGAAAATGATGATCACTTTATTTGATTTTGATTTTGAAATTCAATCAAATTATATATCCAATATGATGATCACTTTTTTTCAAATTCCTTTTTTTATATGATGATGATCACTTTTTTTCCAATTATTTTTCATATCGGATGTGAAAATTCATTCAAATTCTATTATATTTCTTATAAGATGATCACTTTTATCATAAATCAAAGACTTTGAATAAAAGTGATCATAAAGGAAATAGAATTTGAATGAATTTCAACATCGTTGTAGATAAAAAGAATTGGAACAAAAGTGATCATCTTATACGAAAAATAATAAGATGATCACTTTTATCCCAATTATTTTTTTATCTGATGTTGAAATTCATTCAAATTCTATTTCTTATATGATGATCACTTTTATAACAATTATATATTTTGTTGTGTATGATGATCACTTTTTATCTAAATTCTTTTATCTATAATGCTGTTGAGATTCATGCAAATTCTATTTCTTATCATAAAATGTATCATCTATTACGAAAAAAAGTATGATGATCACTTTTATCACAATTATTTTTTCGTAACAGGTGATACCTTTTATGGTGATCACTTTTAATTCTGATCCCATTTTCTCCACAGCTTTACAGCTCACGTGGACGTCGTCATCGCATCCATTTGCAGATCTGGGATACGGCTGGACAGGAGCGTTTTCGATCGCTGACAACAGCATTTTATAGGGATGCGATGGGATTTCTGCTGATCTTTGACTTGACCAGCCAGAAATCGTTTTTGGAGATCAGCAATTGGCTGGAGCAACTGCGGATGCATGCGTACACCGAGGATCCGGACGTGGTGCTCTGTGGCAACAAGTGCGATCTGTTGAAACTCCGTGTCGTCAGTCGGGAGCAGGTGTCCGCCTTGGCGCAACGTTATCGATTGCCCTACATCGAGACATCGGCCTGCACCGGGGCCAATATTCAACAGGTAACAGTGTTGATATTTCTTTAATATCGATATTTTATCGATGCTAAAAATATGGATTTTATAGATAGAAATATTTAACGATAAAATCAATATATTGGTGCGATCTTGGAGAAATCGTGTTTCCACAACTCTTTACTTTTATATTTTAATTATTTCTATATTTTGATTGTATGTTGGTAAAAAATAAATATTGCATATATTTTTTAATTCATATTTTTTTTTTTGACATGGTACATCGACAATATTAAAATACAGTAGAAGGTCTCATATTTCGGTATTGATCAAATTTCGACATGTTATTAATTTACTTTTCATTTTAAAATTTTAACAAAAAATATCGATTATCTCAATATGTTGTAGAAATATTGAAATTTTGAAATAACTCGATAGTATTTTGATATGAAGGAAACCAATGTTTTTACTTGATATTTTTTATTAAAAATATCGATATCATCCATATCTAGTTGTAGTTTCGATATTTTTAAAAATTCCTATATCAATATTTTTTTTTTAATATCGATAACATCAATGTCTAGAAGAGTTAATATTTCAAAAATACCATCAGCGATAAATCGATATGATAGAATTTTTTTAAACCGATATTTTTGACAGAAAATATCGGTCATATAAATGATAAAAACAATAACGATAATAGTTTGAAATGTAAAATAGTATTATTTTTATACGATATTTTATTATAAAAATATTGATAACGCTCAAAAGTATATTATCAATGAAAAATATCTATCGATATATTTAATATTGTATAAATAACACTATTTCCAGGCTGTGGAACTGCTCGTCGGTCGCGTCATGGAACGCATCGAAAATGCCGTCGGCAATCGCGATTTCTCTTTATTGATGACCCAAAACCGTCGATTGCCCAACATCGCCTACGGTCCGGATCTGGTGCGTCTACATCAGACGAATCCCACCAATTCGACGCAACATCGCAATTGCAACTGTTAAGCACTGTCCCGGAACGGAATGGAATGGAACGAAACAAAGCGAATCCGATTTGATGAGATTTTCCCCAGTTTTCCCTTAGCTTTATTACCGTTTCTATGTGTGCGTATGTTGACTGTAAATAAATGTTTGTTTGTTGCTTGTTGAATGGTGGGAACTACAACTGGTATGGGAGGGAGACTATTTGATATCCTTCTGCCTGTTACACAAAACCAATATAACATTTATAGTGTAAAAAT
Source organism: Drosophila innubila (assembly GCF_004354385.1). Lineage (NCBI taxonomy): Eukaryota > Metazoa > Arthropoda > Insecta > Diptera > Drosophilidae > Drosophila > Drosophila innubila. The sequence continues at coordinate 1,705,807 of NC_047626.1, forward strand.
AATCAATTTGCAGCGGTTGTTGAATCAAAGATATTTTTCCAACAACCATGGGCCTAGTTCATAGGAAGTTCATAGAAGTGGGTACACTAAACAGTCAATATCTGGCCAATTAGAGTTATGCCAGATATGAGGCATATACCAAAATGTTCCAAACTTAAATGGTTATCATAACGATGAGTTGTATTAAAATCGTTAAAAGCATTTTTTTTTAAATCGCCAAAATGTGCAAATAAAACTTTATTACTTTATTATTAGTTGCCCCCCTATACTCATGCCGAACAAACCTTTAACTTCCTAAATCCACTCAGGGCCGGTTTTCAATGTTTCCCTACATTTTATTAAAGAGATCATTTCAAATTTCACATTAATTTCTATACACTTTACGTCAAAACATCTCTGATATAGTTATCAAACCTCTTAACTAGACATTGAAAAACCGGCCATCAGAGGTGTTTAGCTTCACATCATATATCAAAAAAAATTTCAATCTTATTGCTTAAAAGGTTTTGAGTATATATTTCAGCTGTGGTACTGTTCAAAAAAGATACAGAAAATATTAACAACATTTTTAATAATTGAAGTATTTGAAAAAAAAAAAATTTTTAATTTGCTTTACAGGTGTGTTCCCGAAATCTCTAGAGATTTTGAAGAGAAACGTTTTTGAAAACAACCGTATGAAATGTTGGTGTTCCTAAAATGTTGGAGATTTAGTATTTTCGAACAAATTTTTTTTTGCATTATTATTCAATTTAAAGATATTTTATTTCAATTTAATAAATATTTTGTCAAATCTCTCAAATTTTTTTAGACAATTGAAAGCAATGGTTTCTTTATTTTCAGGAACATTAACAATGGTTTTCCGGTTGCTTTATCGCTCTTATAAATTTATAGAACTCACCTCATAGGCAATTTTATTTAATTTGAAAATCAATTTTATTTTATTCAATAATTTTGGGGCCTTGAATATTGCTTTTTCTATGCTTTTTTATAGAACATTTTTAGAACATGCCTGAATGCTCTTTTAAGATTATGTGTGGTGAAAAAGTCTTAGTTTATATAGTTTTGCAAAAAATTCACGACTACTAATAACTAATGATAGTTGAAATTTTAAATAATTTCATGGCAGTCGACTTCAGTGACTTTGGAAATACATATTGTATATCAAAAATATGAAATCACTGACATTTTGTAAGCTCCAAAATTTTCAAATTCTTCAAATTATTAATTTAAAGAATCTCTAGAGATTTTTGGTGTGTGGAAATACAAGGGAAAATATTTTTTTGCACCCCCCCTACGCACAAAGCTGCCTACGCCCTTGGTTAGATGATATTTAAAAAAAAAGTGATTTATTATTTTCAGCATCTTCTTGGAATCGCAATGAATTCATATTTATTAATGGGTTTTTTGCAGAGTGACCAAGCCAGCTTAGTCATGTCACAGCTCGACCTTTGAATTCCCCAAAATTACCCATGCTGATAATGCTGAAACGTATTGAAATTGTAGAGAGAATTAGATGCTGATTTATATATATTATTTATTTACTATATAGTTCACATATTACATTCAAAAGGTATAAAAAGCGGTCAAATGGTTCTTTGTCTTTAGTTCGTTTCCGAATTTGAAGAAATGCGTTTCATACTCTTTCTCGCATTGAGTCTTCCTCTTTTAATCCTTGTGGCTGCTGCTCCGAGCAGGCTCAACAGTCTCAAGGATGAGTTAAGGGAGTTGGCTGAGCAAACGGATTTCCTGGTTAAACAGGATACAGCCAAAGTGTATTTACAGACAGCCAAATTTGTTGTAGAAAACTATTTGGTAAGTCCAGCGGAAATGGATGAATGGCAATATTTAAACGACCGATGGGGATTTGGGAACCAAGGCTGGCTACAGGATAAAGCCCAGCTCCGTGAATTCGAAAAAGAATATACAGTTCTGCCGCCTGCCAAATCGTTAAACGAATTTTTTAGTCTATTCGACCAACATTCGCAGGATGTCATCAAAGAGTTAAGCCCCAAAATCAAAAATCTCGGTGTAGATCGAGTTGCAGATTTCGAGAAGAGGGCTACCGAAATAATACGTGCGGCCAAGGCAGCTGGATTCACTGACAATTCCCTTGATATTGAATTGCGGCAATTTCATCATGACTTTTTTTATGACCGAAGGAACGCGCTAAGAAATTTAATATTATATTTGTCTGAAAAATGATTTGTCTTAATTTGCATATTGCCTATCAATTTAATAGAATTTCACTGATTTGCTAAAGTTTTACTGTTGAAGTTATAACATATTATGTTAAAACTATTAAATTTGAAAAATTATATTTCTTAAATTTAATTCAATATACTTTCTGTCTATTTTTGAATCGAAAATAAAATGTTTTGAAAAACAAATTAATGAAATAAATTGTAAAAAATATTTATTATCACTTTAAAGTTAATTAAAATGTATTTATTTAAGCGTAGGTCATTTAATAATGATTCTATGTAAAGACCAACACAAAATGTGAGATAGAAATAAAATTGCTTGTTTCTCGAAAGTTTTCTATCTCAAACTACAACATTATCTGTTCCTTTTAAATATATTCGTGACCTCTAATGCAAAAATGAAATATTTGTATGTATAAATAAGCAAAACGATCAAATTAATTATATTCGAATTTGAATTGAGTACAGTTTATATGTAATTAGTCAAAAAATAATGTTTCCAAATTATTAAATATGTTATTTGAATTTGAATATAAAAGTCAATATGATATTCAACATCACCTTGATTTGGCAATGAATTTATTTCTATAGAAATATTGTTTTATAATGCACAAAATATTTCAGTGGCTGTTTAATCAAGTCTGGCTGATAATGCTGAAACACAATTTTTGGGAGAGAATTACACTGATAAAAAAAATGTTCTAAAATCAAGATTTTGGTCTCAGAACAGACTTTTGGTCTAAAAAATGCGTCGAGAACATAAAATTCTTAAATTAAGAGAACACATCTTGATTTTAAGAACATTTTATATTAAGAATAAATGTTCTTAAAAATAAAATTAAAATATAAAATAAATAAAAATTATTTTTCATATTTATAATTTTTTTTTATTTTTAAATTTTAATTTATTCATATTTAATTCTGTTTTAGTAATTTTATAAATGTTTAATTTGTTACGAGTGGGATTCGAACCCCCGCCTGCTGCTTTACAACTGAAGCGGTTTCTCTAACCACTGTGCCGCCATTTGTGTGATAAGAAGTAGTACCTATTTATACTTTCCTAACAAACTAATTGATCAGCATCAACAGCCTAGTCGATATAGCAATGTCCGTCTGTCTGTCTGTCTGTCCGTCCGTCTGTATGAACATCTAGATCTCAGAGACTATAAGAGCTAGAGACACCAAGCTTGGTATGTAGGTTCCTCTATATTACAAGCAGATCAAGTTTGTTTCAAAAATTGGGCCACGCCCCCTTTATCGCCCACAAATCGAAAAATAAAATTTCATATCCAAATTATAAGAACAATTTAAAAGCTAGTGACACCAAATTTGGTATGTAGAATTCCCTATATTGCAGGCAGATCAAGTTTGTTTCTTTTTTGAATCGGACCACTATATCATATAGCTGTCATAGGACCGATCGGGCGAAAATCAAGTCTTAGTATGAAAATCTTTTATGTTTTATAAGACATCGTAACCAAACTGATACAATAAGCATATATTTTGGATTTATATATCCAAAATAAAGTTGGTTCGAATCGGACCACTATATCATATAGCTGTCATAGGACCGATCGGGCGAAAAAGCGTAATTTAATTCTATCTGTTTGCAAAATTTTGTAGTTCTTTCGCATCGTTTGTGATAAAAAGCAACGTTTATCCTATAGAATAATTTATTGAGTTTTAGCCTTCACTTAATATATCCGACAACAGCAGCATAATCCTAGCCAGAGCCAGAGCCAGAGCCACGTCCACAATCTGGAGCTGGCATTCCGCTCCAGAATCCATTGGCGGTAGTACTGAACATCCGCATAGACGCCGGGCAATCCCGGCTCCGCACAGCCGTATCCCCAGGAGACGACACCAATGACACGGCCCTCGTGCACCAAAGGTCCGCCCGAGTCGCCCTGGCAGGAGTCGGTGCCGCCCTGAAGGCGTCCGGCGCACAGCATCCCTGGTAGCATGCCATTGCCGTAGATGCTGCCACAGGTCTGTCTCCGGATTGTGCTCACATTTGCCATCAGCAATACATTCGAGAGCGAGTCCTGCAATAAATGAAATAGTTGAGTTACTCCAAAGATTATAATTATTGCAATATCCATTAAAAATAACAATTACTTGTTGATTCGTTTTAAATACAATTAAAAAACGAGCCTTGTTTTTTAATCTGACAAAATTATCAAAATTAAACTTTTATTAAAAAATTTGCACATTTTACTGTAAAAATTAAAAGTTAAAATAATAAAAAAAAATGTATTTTTGGAAAATTGTGCCAAAAAAAAATTATTTTTATCTTTTATCACGATTTTAAAACTCAAACTTATATTTAATTATTATTTTACAAATCAATTTTTTTTTATTTAAATCAAAAAATTATATTTTTGTTGACTTGAATTTATTGTAATGTAAAATAGTTTAATTTCAATTTGTATAAATAAAAACGACAATTGTTTATTATAAAAATTTAAAAAATTTACGCACATAATAAAAAAAAAAAAAAATTTAAGTACATAATAAACTAATAATTATTACATAAGTTTATTTGATAATTTTTATATTTAATTCTAGAAATGTGTACTAATGTACTGAAAACAATAAAAAATTTAGTGCACATATAAAAAATACAAAAAAAAAAAATCTATTTGGTATTTGTTTAAATTTTCGGTAAGTTTTTTAAACTCAAACTTTGGTATGTGCGCTTAATTTTTATTTAAAATTTTTTTTTTCTAAAATTTTTAATATATTCACATATTAGTACGCAATAAAAACTCTTATTTCAATAATTATTTTGATTTATAATGAACACAACAAACATTTTTCACTGGTACGAAATACAAATTTTTATCTTTATTGATCTTATTGGGTTTTCCCCAATTCTTGCAACAAATGCTGAATAATTTATAATTTTTGCATACCCTAATTTTGATTTTTTTTATTAACAGCTCATAATTTATATTTAATTTTATTTCAATTTTTAAACGTTAACTTAATTTTTATACTTGGTAATTTTTTTTCTGAAGTCTGCATAAATAAATAATAACTTTCATAGTTTTTTTAAAATGTATCTCAAAGAAGTTGAAAAATAGAAAACATATTAAAAAAAAATTGTCATATATTTATGATATTTTTTCAAACTTAATTATTTTTCAACTGACCTGTTCGGTGCGTCCCCAGCCGGCGACGAGGCACGTGGCACCCACGTCCGTTGGCTGTGTGGCAAGTTCAATGGGCGAGACGGTGGGATGACTTTGATTTTTAGACAGGCCCTGGCTTAGGAACATGACGCCGATGTCGTCACGCATGCTGTCCGGACTGAAGCTGTTCATATACGCTATTGAGCTCACCTCGGAGACGATGGTGCCATTGTGGCGCTCGTAGCGGTTTAGGGTTCCCATCACCACCACAAACTCACTCGGCTTGCGATAGCGCTTTTTTCCCGAGCTGTCAATCAAATTAGAAACACAGAAATAATTAAAAACAAAAAAAAACAAAAATGTATATATATATATATACTAGTCGGAAAGGCTATAGTCGAGATGCCGACCATAGGATACCCGTTACTTACTTCAATATATATAAAAGTACTTTAAAGAAAATACTTGTTTTCCTCTGAAAACTTGTATTCGCTATAACGGCCGTTCTACTTGTCCGATCTTGATGCGATTCAGTGGGATAATAGATAATACTAGTATCTAACGTTAACTATCACAAAAAATGTATTATCTTAAAAACTGCGGTTGTGGTAGTTTTTCGCGATTTGCGGAGGCGGAGGGGGCGTGGCTTAAATTTGAAACAAACTAGATCTGCGTGAGGTATATTAAAATCTGTGTGTCAAATTTGGTTTCGCTATCTCTTATAGTCTCTAAGATCCTTTAGTTCATACGGACGGACGGACGGACGGACGGACAGACAGACAGACGGACAAACGGACATGGCTATATCGACTCGGCTGTTGATGCTGATCAAGAATATATAAACTTTATAGGGTCGGAGATGCGTCCTTCTCCCTGTTACATACTTTCCAACGAACACAATATACCCTTTTACTTATTTTTTAAGTAACGGGTATAAAAAAACAAATATAAGAATTTTTGATTTTGTCAAAACATTTTCTTGACTATATTTACGACCTATTTATGATATAGAAAGATAGATAGATAGAAGTGGTTCCTAACTGCAGTCAGTAAATAAAAATACTTTTATCGGCGGACACGATTCAAAACGGAATCGAAAAGCACTTGAACTTTGATATATTTTTGTCGCTCTTTTTTTTTGCATTCGTTCAATTGAGACAGCACAGTTTAAATTAAGGGGATTTTTTTTTTTTTTTTTCTGTTGTTATATTAAAGTCTCAGAAAGAAGAACTTAAACAATAAAAGTTTTGAATTTTTCGCTATCTTATCGGTTAACAGAGAGAATAGAAAATATTGGTTGTTCATATTTTTCGAGCTCTGAGCAGATAACAAATTTTTTTTCGCTTACTTTACGTGCTTGAATTTTTATAGTTGGGTATTACCTATTGAACTGTTGAACAGAAAGGCAGCCATGGTACACGTACAACTGGACTTTTCGGCGATACCAAAGCTAAAAAGTCGTGAAAATTACGTGCTCTGGCGAATGGTTCTGCGCAATTATTTAGAAGCTAACGATCTTTGGCTTCACGGCCAACCAAAAAATGTGTGTTATCTTCTGTCAAATAACTGACTCAATGTTAATTTTGAATTCTTTCCAGACTCCCCACGCCCGCTTCATAATTTTGACAACAGTGGAGAGTTTTCTGGTGTTACCAGAGTTTGATCACTACACCGCCTCAGAAATACTTATTTATTTTACTAGTGCTTTCGATTGACCGTTTCAAATTAAACTAAAATAGGAAATTGTTTGTAAACACAGTATCTTGCATTTTTCAATAAAAAAAAGGTACGAATTTGATTTACTTAGTCTATAAATAATAAAAAATAATATTTTTTTTTTTTTTAGTCTTTTTTAAAAGTTACTGCAGATTTTTTTTAAGTAAAACTCCTTAAATTCCTTTATTTTTTGTACTTAAAAATAAAAATATTCAAAGCACAATTATTTTGAAATAAAAAACAAGCCTCTTTTGTTTCAAGACATTTTATAAAAATATGTACATACATTAAACATATTTGATAAAAGTAGTTTTGAATATCAAAAGCAAATACAATTATTTTAAAACAACACTTAGTTAAATAGTTATCATGGATATTTTTGAAAAAAGTCCGATTTTTCAGTAGTATTTTTAAATTAAATTGATTTCCTTAAGTAAATTTATTTGCTTTTAAAAAATTTTGCGTTTTCGTAACTAAGAAATTATTGATTTTTATTTATTAACATTGCTTCCACTTTTAGGTATATTTAGTAACTTAATAGAGAAGAATTGTTTATTGAATACCTTCGGTGTTTATAATCTGATTATGCGCAAAAAAGGGAAAACTTAATTAACAGAAGCTTTCACTTTGAAATGGTTTTCTTGAATATGTTCAAAATGAATTTTTTTTTTTATTTTAATATAGAAGTTGGATAGATAAATGTACCGTTTAAGAACTAACCTAAAGTGAACGCTATTTTTTTTTTTCTTTTTCTGTTGTTATATTGCAGATTATCTTCAATTGCTAAAACAAAATAAGTGTTGTGTTGAGAGAGTGAACGAGTCTGCTGAATTTTTCTCTATCTTATCGGTTAACAGAGAGAATAGAAAATATTGGTTGCTCATATTTTTCGAACTCTGAGCAGATAACAAATTTTTCTTTTCGCTTACCTTATGTGCTTAACTTATATATATAGTAAATATTGTATAGTTGGGTATTACTTATTGAACTGTTGAACAGAATGGCACATCTGGCAGCCGTAGCGTTAGACTTCTCGGCGATACCAAAGCTGAATGGTTTTGGAAATTTCGTACAGTGGAAAATTTTTCTGCGCACCTATTTAGAAGCTATCGGTCTATGGTGTTACGACAAACCCTTAAATGTGCGTTAGTTCCTAATAAATAACTAACTCAAAAAAATTAATAATTTTTAATTCTTTGCAGGTGCCCCAAACTAAATTCATAATTTTGGCAACATTAGAGACTCAATTGGTGGAATCACAGTTTGAAACGTTATCCGCTTTACAAATATTCAATTATTTAATCAATCGGTTTAAAATCGATTAAGCAACAATATGAAATATTTATATACGAAATTGTTTTCTAATTAATAGATGAATAGATGCCTGTTATATACAACCGACAAATACATAAATACATGAACCGGTTAACTAATCGGTTATTTTTGCTTGCATAATTTCGGTTTTTCGATTTCGTTTTTTTATTTATAACAATAAAAATGTTTGATTTCAGTAAGGCTTTCCGTAACGGTTATCATATCACTCATCTCTTGCTTTATTTCATCGGTGATATTTTTGACCAGGTAATAACACCGGAACTGGTTCCGGAACCGTTCGCCGAAACTAACCGTTTTATTTTTAGTACCGGAACTGAAACCGTAGCCGAATGAAAATTCTCTGTCAAAAACCGAATACCGAAACGTTTGAACCGGTACGGTTTTGGTAAAGTTGATAGCTCAAAGAGTTGTTCAACTTCGAACTGTCATAACTTGATCAAATCTGACCCGATTTTCAAGCGGAATGTCATTTTGATCATGATTTGGACTCCAAATTCATTCTGCATTCAAATTTTGATTTAATTATTTTTGACCAAGATTCGACATCGATGCTAAGGGTCCCCCTTTGAAATTTCGAAAAATCAAAATTTTAAATCTCAAGCTTTCACTTTTAATCAAATCCTTATATCGTAATTAGTATAAAACAACACTTTAAACTTGAGTCTGAGACCTTTCATTTTTTTGGAAAAAATCATGCTAAATTGTACAAAAATTTGGACTTGTAAAATGGCCAAATCCACAGTGTGACCAACTTCAAACTTTCATAACTTGTTTAAAACTGAACCGATTTTCAAGCGGAATGTCATTTTGATCATGGTTTGGCCTCTTTATTCATTCTGCATTCAAATATTTTAAAATTCGTTAAACAAAATTTGTTTGTCCTAGGTCTCATTGATTTCGATGTGATATTTATTATAAAACATCTTAAAATTTTTAAATGTTTCAAAATTGATTTGGAGTACCGTTACGCACCGGTACTGATACCGGAACCGAAAGAAAAACCTATCTTTCTTCGGTTTGATTCCCTGTTTTTGACATCTGATTTTGTAAATCATAAATCGACATATCTTCCACAGGTACAGCAGGTGACTTTTCAGTCAGCTTTCGTAATTTGCGATAATTCTTCCTTTCGGTCAGACGTATTATGATTCAACTTTCGCCTGAAAGTATGCACCGTTTTCTTAGGTCGTTGTCTTTAAGTTTCTGTGGCGGTACGTCGATACGCCACCTGACGACAGCCTACAAGAAATATCGATAGTCGATAAGACACATAATCGGATGACAAGCTTCTGATAGCTAAACTTTGTATTGTTAATTATTAATAAATAAAACTATTTTAAAACAAAGCAATACCACATGGCAGTGACATATTTAAATAATTGGTGGCGCCACCTATTGTTGGTTAAAGCTGGCTCACTGGCTTTTGGGAAGTGTTGGCAAACTCAGCTGATCGTTGTTATTGTTTAATTAACTGTATCCACGCAGTTTTCACTCAGGAGGCAGAAACTTTTTTCTATATCATCAATCTCCACTTCTTTCGCCGGCTTTAAGTTTTTTTTCAAGGCAATAAAGTTTCCAGCTGTCCTCAAACCGTCGAAAGCACAACTCAACAACCTAATAAATTTATATTAGCGACTTGATCGGTCGATTTTAAATAGCCAAAGCTACAGTTTTATAATGTTGGAGGCAGCATATCGAATCTTTTGGCACAACAGAAACACAGCGGACAAAGTATTTGTCTCTCTCTGTTTGTGTTTGCCTTTGTATGGTGCGATATTATTGATAAAAGGAAATATTAAAAATTCGAACGAGAACAAAAAAAATGCCATAGAGTTGGACTTCTCGGCGATACCAAAACTCAATGGTCATACAAATTTTTGCCACTGGAATACTCTTCTTTGCGCTTATTTAAAAGCTAACAATCTCTGGAAAGACAATAGACCTACACCCGTAAGTTGACTCTTCTCAAATATCTGACTCGGTATTTATTTTAACATCTTTGCAGACTCCGCATGCCAAATTCATTGTATTGGCAACACTGGAGAGTGGTGTGATGGAACCATTTTTTGATGACTATACCGCCACAGGAATATATCATTTTTTAATACACCTTTACAATTAGCGAGACTTAGAGACTCAAAATTGTTGTTACCGATCAAAATATGAGTTTAAAAAACAATATGCCAAATTGTTTATATTTACAGTATATTATTATTTCAACCTTTTTTTAAAAAATAAAAAAATAATAAAGGTGTTCAAAGTAGTGTACCATAATTTGTCACGAATCTAATATTAAAATGCCATTTAAGGTTTATTTTATATAATTAATAAATCAATTCCAAATGTATTATATTCAGTTTTATAACATTTAAAAAATACTTTAATTTACTTTAATTAATTTAAAATTTTCTTAAATCTCTCCAAAATATTTTTGTTATTTAAATGCAATATAACTTCGTGGCTAAATTAGTTTTTGTGGACATTTCGAAACTTTATATAAGTTAAAATTATTTCGGAGACTATTTTACAACCCAAAATCACAAAAAAAAATAAAATACGTTCACGAGACCCTAGAAATGTCAAAATTATAAAATAGAATAAAATAATTTTTTTAATTTAACAAAAGGGCATTAAATATATTTAAATTAATTTGTATATACCAAATATGCCAATAATAAATATAAGCCATGTTTTTTGTACACGCAAATAAAATATAACTTATTAAATTGCAAGTAAATCAATAAAAATAATCATTGTATTATAAATTTTCGAACTCACTTGTACAGACAGTGGGCGGCAGTCAAGACCTTGTTGGGTGCAATCAGAGATCCTCCACAGATGTGTCCACTGCCGAAGTTTCTGTCGTGCTTTCTCAATCGAATCGAGACGAGATGCTTTGTCTCATTCATCCGCGCCAGAGTTCCATTGATGATACGTGATTCCAGCGTTTGTTTCTTCTGTCTGTCGGCGTCGTTCGATTCCAATGCGACTGTCAATATGAAATCCAAATAAGACATAAATACACAAGTCTCAATTCAAATGTAAACGGCTGCTGGAAATGCACTCTGCAAGCTGGTAAAATAAATTTGCACTGCTTGCACATGAGCCACACAACTGTTATGGCAAGCAGTGCAACTGTGGCGGCATCTAGCGTCAGTAAAACAAATATTTTCTCTCTAGAACTAAAACTAAAACTGAATGTGCAAATAAATAAAATTTCAAAAACAAACTGTAGTAAATATTTTTATTCCAGTTGACTTTAAGTGGAACTCAAAAGTCAACAAACAGCTATTTATATTCGCTTTAACCTATAGCAGCTGTATTATATTGTCATCCCATCTTAAAGAAATTTGATCAGAATGTTACAGGCGGTCCCAAATATACATTTCTCGTACAAATGAATACCCTTGTAATGTGTCTTGCAATAAATTTGGCTATGTTGTGTCAAAATCTCTGCCTCCTAGGTCTTACTGTTTGGGTTCCTCAATGTTCAGATATGCCCGATACAGACAACTACTTTTTCACCGATGGCCGATAATTTTCACATAAAAATAGCATTCGGTTAGATTTTCCAGTTATAACTCAAACCACATTAAATGGCATCCACTTTGTTGAAAAAAGCTTAAATTTAAATATAAACGGCTACTGGCAATGCACTCTGCAAGCAGTTCAATTTAAAAGGAATTTACACTGCTTGCAATTAAACCTCACATGTGAAATGAAAGAAAATATTAGTTTACAATTTTATGCAATTTATGAATAAAGAAAAATTAAAACACAACATAATATAAAGCATAAGAAGTTAAAAGCATATGCACATTAGGGTGCATCAATTTGTAAGTAGAAAAATGGTAACCCAAATTCATAATCGGTCACCAAGAAATCAAATTTCTCAAATTAAGTCCTAGTCACCGCATTTTGAGTTGAAAAAGTAATTTTATTTTTAATTTTGGCATGTTATGCTTAGCTGATCTTTAGTGTTTTTATCTTTATGCTGACAAGATTGGTATCAAAAATCTTGTTAGGATTAAGACTATCAAAATTTGAGAAAATCAAAGAACTAATTGTCCTTTTTGTCCATGCAAGGACTAAAAATACAATCTTCTTTAAATAAAAAAACCTGGGGACTAGGAAATGATTTAAGAACTATGATTTCTTGCTGAAAATATTATAGAATTGATTGTAGACTACGAATTTGGGCTACCATTTTTAGTGAACAAAATCGATGCACCCTAATGCACATAGTTAGAGATAGAAGATACGAGATTTCAGTTGCAATGTTGCTCTTGTTGTTGTTGTTGTAATGAGAATTGGCTCATTAAAACTGTTTTAACCGTTGGCCTTGTCGCGGTATCTTTTTTTGATGATTACTGTATTCGGTATTTTGTATTCTGTTTGTTTTACGTCAATTTCCGCCAATAGACAAGCATGATTAGAAACCAGCAGAGTAGAGCGAGAGAGGCAGAGAGCGAGAGAGTGAGATAGCTACAGCAATGGGATGTTCGATAAAAAAAAAAGGTGCTGTCAATTATTACACTAACATGGGAGTCTCTCTCTCTCTCTTTCTCACTCTATCTCTGTCTCTTTTCAATAATAACTTTAACTTGTTAAAATTGTGTATTTTTATAAGCTTACACGTTTTGGCCCAAATAAAAAGCCATATGCACAAATAAAACACACTCTGCATTATAATGTTTATAAACTTAAAAAAAAAAAAACTAGTTTCAAGAATTATTTGACTGAATTGCTTGTCACAACCGAATTCAGACAGCGTTTTTTACCAACTGAAAATAGCAAACAAAAAAATCGACAAGACATCGAAGTTGCTGCAATTGGAAATCAGTTGGTAATAGATAAGAGCAGTTAGATAAGAGCAGATACAAGAGACAACAGAGACATTTTACCAACAATTTGCTTAGTTTTTGTACAATTCGTTTTAATATAAAATACAATACATATTTTGTTGTATATAATGCACTTATTGGTAAGAAAAGAAATCATGTTTTTGTTTTTTTTTTTTTTTTTTTGTGAATATTGTTCGAATTATTCGATTGTAAATGATTTATATAAATATGTATATCAGCGATATGCAAAATGCTTTAGTTTGTGTCTTGTTTTTTTGGACGGAGTTTATAGATTACAGTTTATAAGTATATATAAAAATTTGCACTACAAATTCCAAGGCATTCGTTGCTTAACAAAATGAGATTCCAAAAAATGGAAAGTCGAGATTTCTTATAAGAATTACAAAATCAAAGGAAAAAATTTTAAGAAACCAAAATAAGAAACAAAAATTAGAAAATTCAGCTAAGCAAAATGTTCAGAATACTAAAATTAGGAAAAAAAAAACAATTTCATAATTATTAGAAAATGTTGCTTTGTTTTTTTCTTTGTTGATTTTATAAAAATTTGCAGATTATATTTTAGAGAATCATGTTGTGAAAAAGAAATAATCCAAATACAAATGGATAATCAAATTTCTTGTCTCTATTTAAAATTATTTAAATAAATGGTTAAAAAAAAAACTTTTAAACTTTTCCTAAAAAGATAAGAAAACAACTCTATTGCATAAATATTGGGAAATGTTGCTTTGATTTTTTTCAGACTTTGATTGAATTCTCTTAGTTGATTTCATAAACTTTTTTGGATTTTATTTTAGAAAATCAAGTTGCCAAAAAGAAGCTCGAATAATTGACTCTATTTTAAATTATAAATTGCTTCTTTTTAAATCAAATAATGTTGTTAACTTTTTTTTTATCTAATTTTCCTATTAATATTATTCCTAATTTTGGTTTTCTAATTTTTGTTTACAAATTTTTGTATTGCTGATAATCTTTTTCGAGATTTTCTTATAGAAATTGTGAACTTGCACTGCAAATTCCAAGGCACTTAATAAAAAAGAGAGATTCCGTAAGTGTAAAATTATAAAAGGGACGGCATAATAGGTAAGTAAAGATTGTCTGGTATAAAAATGGAATTAATTCAAGTGGAAATTGTGCTTGCAATTTAAATTGCAAATTGCAATTGCATTATTCATATATATCCCTGCAGGCTGCGCGACTGACTGTGATGATGACGCGGTGGCTGATATCCTGGCTCCTGCATCTCCATCTGCATAACTAGATTCTTCTGCTCGCCACGTGCCTCATAAGCCTGTCTTGCCTCACGTTGCAGGATCAAAGCTGCCAGACCGAGCAGCATAAATGTGACAACCGCCAAAGCATAGGACCAGCCGAGTACATTGAACTTGGGATACATCAGCCAGTCCCGACGATAGGCACAACCGCCAAATATGCACACGGCCAGGAACATAAACAGAGCTGTTGAAATTCAATATGAAATTTAATTAAAATACTTGAAATTTAATTAATATATATGAAATTTAATTAATATTCATCAATTTATCATTTAATTATTTTATCAATTTAAGTCTAATTATAAAACTCTAGAAATAATCATTATTTTTGATTTTTATTCTTTTACTTTTGAGCAAAAAAATAAAACTCAACATATAATGATTATTTTGTGTTAAGTTGTTATTTTGACTTTTTACAAGGAACATGGAAAGAATTTACATATATAAATTCCTAGTCATAGTAACAACTTAAATTTTTTTTTTAAGGAACTATTCACAAAATAATGATTATTTTTTAATTTTTTTTTTTTTTTTGTTGCTCAAAAATAATGATTATTTATTTGTTTTTTTTTTTTTGCTTTAAAATTAGCATATTAAAAATCATAAATTTGAAGATCACTGTGAAATTTAATAGATTACTCTTAAAGAAATTATTTGATATATTTCACGCTCTTTTAAAATTACTAGAAGTGAATGACTTTTTCAATTGAAAAAAAAAAACAACAAAATAATCATTATTTAGCGTCCCTGCAATTATTAAAATAATTTCTTAATTTTTGTGTAATTTAAAAATCAAAAATACAATATTAGTATTCATTTTCTTTAGCAATAAAATTGTTTTTACATTTTTTTAAATCTATAATATTATATTTTCTGACAAAAACACTTTAGAAGTTCTTTTTTGGGAATTGCTCATGGAAAAAAGGTTAAAAAAAATGTAAAAAATAGTTTTTGCTAGAGAATTAACAGAATTAAATGTGAATATTCGTTTACGTTATTTGTATTCGAAACTTAGACAAAGAAATGGATTTTTGAATACATACATGAAACGGCAGTGCCAATATAGGAAAGTCGAATTAAAAGCCATTCGTATTGCAGCACAGCCTTCAAAGGCAGACGAATGATGGTGAGTGATAAGAGTGATAGCACAAAGAAGACTATGATAAAGGACATGGTAACAAAGCCTTGCACAGCCATCAACCATCCAGGCAGCAGATATTCACGTATCACATAATACTCCTAGTAGACAATAATAATAAACATTAAAAAAAAAGGAAATTAATTGATATAAAGTTTTGTTTTAACAAAGCTATTAATTTTATTTTTTTTTTAATTAAACCCAATGGACCCTTTAAATTTGCATTTTAACACCCTGGTCGAGTTTCAAATTTATATTATGCTAGTGCAAAGTGTGGAACAGGCAGAAATATACACTCAGATCGTCAAGAAACAATGTTGGTAATATATAAAAAAGGGGGCTACGCCCCCTGCTCGCTTCGCTTGTAGTAGGATACGCACAACAGTAGGATACCCTGCGCCCAGGTACTCTGTACCAAAAGTTGATTTTCGACCAATGGTATATGGCATATAATATGTTTATGGAACCGATTTGAACCAAATCTGGTCAGAATGTACAAAACCAACATTAATACATATTCTATCAGTTTGGTTAAAATATCTCAAATAACAAAAAACTTTTTCATACTAAAACTTGATTTTCTACCGATCGGATCTATGACAGCTATATGATATAGTGGACCCCTTTAAACGAACTTCGGTCAGAATGTACAAAACTAAGTTAAATGCATATTCTATCACTTTTTCATACTAAAACTTCATTTTCGATGTATCGTTCCTATGGCAGCTATAAGATATAGTTGTCCGATCAAAAAATAAAAACATATTTCATCTGCCTATGGTATCCAGGAACCCACATACCAAGTTTGAAGTCTCTAGCTCTTATGGTTTCTGAGATCGACGCGTTCAAACAGACGGACCACAATCGACTGGGCTGTTGATCCTGATCAAGAGTATATATATTTTTGGGGGTCTGCCACGCCCCCTTCTGCCTGCTACATACATTCTGCCAAACACATTATACCCTTTTTTTCCCATTTTCAATGGGCTTAGGGTATAAAAAGTGTTTGGAACAGGGTATCTGATAGTCGAATAAAGCATATTCGTAATTCATATACCTTTGTCAAAACAAATACTTGACACACTGTATTCAGTTTGTACACTTACATGGGAAAATATGTTATGGCAACCGGTGAATTGCTTGGGATTGTGATATTTGGGATAAACAAAGTCCTTGAAACAATATTGCCAGAGTCCCATATTCTTGAAGCTAGTGTGAGTTTCCTCATACGATTCAATCCAGTAAGGCGAACAAAAGGACATGATCATGACAAAGAAACTGGCATAAGTCACAATCGAACCGAATACGACGCCATCTATAAGCAATAAATAAACAATTATACAGTATATATTGCACACACAGTTGCTCAAGCAATTGTTTTGATGAACTACAAAGTAAACATGAAATTATATTACATTAATGCCGTGTTTATTTTTAGCATAAAAATCAAACAAGTGTACTTTTTCACTTTGTCAAAACAGTTACTTGGCCCACTGTATATTATTTATTTTCAATATTGAAATGCAAACAAAACATTCAATCGGCTGCGTCACTCACTTGTCGCACGCGGATAATCGCCTTTTTCCGCCCCGCTGTTATCCGTGGTATCCTGCGACTGCTGTTTGCCCAAATTACGCATTTTAGCACGTTAATACTTTGCCTTGTAATTCAATTTCAAACAGCCAAATATTGTGTATAAACAATTGTAACTCAAATTAGTTGGAATGCACACACCCAACTGCAAGGTGGGGCTGGTGATGGCACTAATTCATCGATTGCTCATATGTAGTACTGACTGCGATAGCTATCGACACGCTTATCGCATACTCGTGTAGCAAATTTATTGCTATTACTACTTATTTATAATTGAAATGAACAGTAGCAAGTGCGAAAAATATTGTGTATAAATAAATGTAAACACTTGACTGCAACATGAGTAATGTCACAACTATCGATGGCACAAATATCGCATAGCATAATTAATGCGATGTCGATAATAATGGCAATATTTAGGTCTATAATGCTGCCACCATATTAGGTTGTCACAATGTTGCCAAAATCAATTCTTAAAAAATAACAAAAAACCTACAAAATTCCAACAAAATTGTTGCAAAAATTCAGATTCTATATTAACACACAAAAAATGTACCATTTTCTGAGATTAACCTATTTATTGGGTAAGAAATTGATCCAGATCGGAAATTTTTAGTGGGTGGCAACTTATTTTTTTACCTCTTAAAGTATCGATACCTGATCGCACGCGAATAGCGCCAATTTTGTATACTGCTTTTGAACAACGCTGTACCAAAGCAACAAGTTTATTAAAAATAGTACTAATAACAATACACGGCAATAACAAAACAACAGTAAAAGTGCTTAACTATATAACCTGATCGACCTCATGGTGCTCCAAGTGTTTCATATACGCCAGAAAACACGTCCAGCAAAGACTGCAGACACTAATAAAAGGCACACGGTTGCGTTCCGGAATCAGGGTGAAGTTGATGGTGGCGACAAGTGGCCACACCGATAGAGCAACCTGTGTACGTAAATACAGTTGTTCATAAAAGTATTTTTATCACATAATATTCAAGTTTAAATATATTCATTTTTGCAATAGAAAATGTGTAAATTTTGGATTTTATTAAGACACTTTTCTAAAAATCGTACATAAACATTTATTGATATATATTTTTTGACTATCGCTTTACTTTGGGCGGATTTTTTGTTTACCTTGTATGTGGGAATGAACTTTTTGCCGACTTCAGCGACTGCTTCCTGTATTGTCTTGGACTCAAGCAGACTCATTATAAAATAGAAACATGTCATTGCTCCCGGTGTATACGATATGCTCTCCACGGCTGCCTTAATGACGCCATGGCGCAACGATGTCTGTGGCCACATAGCGCTCGATATCTATCGATAGCAATAGTTATCGCTAAAGATTTGTACTTTTAATTTACAATTTACCTTAACCCAGCCGTAAAGCGTAGGCGCAACAAACAGTCCGCCGTACATGCTGAAGCGTAAGACTCGCCACCAGTCGTAGTTGCCTGCAATTGTAGGGTATAACATTGTTCTTAAAAAGTTATAATTTTTAAAATATAAATTATGAAATTTATGAAATTTGCTGATTTAAAAAAAAAGGTTGAAAAATATCTATTAACTTCAATTTTTATTATAAACATTTTTACGTTGTCATTTTTTTTCTTTTAATTCATAACTCCGTGATTTTTACTTCACTAGCTTTAAATATTAGGGGCATTCCTGAAACATATTATGATTAGATTTTAAATATATTTATCATATTATCCTAATTTCTTTTTATTCTTGCCGTATAAATATAAGTAGATATATGTATGTTTGTATAGCGATAAACTTACCCCAATTCTTCCCCTCAAAGGTCTGCTGTATGAGGCTTCCTGTTGGCCAGATCAAGCTATATGATATCATACCACGCGTTATGGGAAATCTGGTGACGAGCGTCCTCAACTGTTGTCCCAACACTGAAGCAGCCATGATATCTACATTGTACATATTGTAATTGGTTTAGTTTAGTTGCTTAATACTATTGTAATTTATTTTAATTAATGCCATTCCCATAGATAAAGACAGACCTAATTAAATGGAACCTCTAAATACGATACGGTACGAAATACGGGTGTTTTTATCAGAGTATAACAAATCCAACAATTCGCATAAAATGCAATGAAACGTCGCAAATGTGTTACAAACAAAATGTATCAACTTGGAATTATATTGTGCTTTTTCTTCTTCTTCTTATTGAAGTGCAGCACTTCATTAGACTTGCAACAGGATGGAAAAATTGTCAATGGAACTGTAGCTGCTAACGGCGAATTTCCCTATGCGGTAAGTGTCCTAACATAAAAATTATTTCAATTATTGAATTTTCAAAATTCTTTTGAAAATCTAGAGGAAAATACTTTTTTCTACAAAAGTAATTAAATTTTAATGCAAAATGAATTAGGAGGCCAATTCATGGTCAAAATGACATTCCGTTTGAAAATCGGTTCAGTTTTGACAAAGTTATGAGAGTTTGAAGTTGGTCAGACCCTTGACCTAGCAACGTTACAAGTCAAAATTTTTGTTCAATTTGCCATGATTTTTTACAAGAAAATGAAAGCTGTCAGAATCAGTTTTAAAGTGTTGTTTTATACTAATTATGACATAAGGAGTTGATTAAAAGTAAAAACTTGAGATTTAAAATTTTCAATTTCGAAAATTCCAAAGGGGGGACCCTTAGCATCGAATCCAAGACTTAGAGGAAAATAATTTTTTTTACAAAATTAATTAAATTTGAATGCAGAATGAATATAGAGGCCAATTCATGATCAAAATGACATTCCGTTGGAAAACCGGTTCAGTTTTAACAAAGTTATGACAGTTTGAAGTTTGTCTGACCCTTGACCTAGCAACTTTACAAGTCAAAATTTATGTTCAATTTGCCATGATTTTTTACAAGAAAATGAAAGCTGTCAGAATCAGTTTTAAAGTGTTGTTTTAAACTAATTATGACATAAGAAGTTGATTAAAAGTAAAAACTTGAGATTTAAAATTTTGAATTTTCAAAATTTCAAAGGGGGGACCCTTAGCATCGATTCCAAGATTTAGAGGGGAAATAATTTTTCTTACAAAATTAATTAAATTTGAATGCAGAATGAATTAAGACGTCAATTCATGATTAAAATGCCTTTCCATTTGAAAATCGGTTCAGTTTTGACACAGTTATGACAGTTTGAATTTTATGTGGATTTTTCCAATCATTCGAATAATTTTGCAAAGGTCGTATAAATTTTATATTTGGTATTTTCCAACATAAATCGGCAGGTGTCGCTGCGTCGTTCGAAAACTGGCCACCACTCGTGTGGCGCCACATTATTAAATTCCCGATGGTTGATGACGGCTGCACATTGTGTGCGTCGAGCAAAACCGGAGGATTTAAATGTGCAATACGGCAGCAATTTAATAGCACGGAATGCCACTCAAATTGCCCAAGTAAATGCCATTCATGTGCATCCGGAATATGATCCAAAGAATAAACACTTTAATGACATTGCACTGCTGCAACTGACGGAATCCGTCAGTTTTAATGATGCCGTACAGCCCGTACATTTGCCGGATCCGCTGCAGCAGACGTTGTCCAACAGCAGCGCCGTCCTAGCAGGCTGGGGATTAAATGCGGTATGTATTCCCAATTTCCCTGTTCTTATTTCTTATTCTTATTCCTATTTCCTGAATATAAAAAAAATAATACCAAGGTCGCCACATATTTTAAAAATTGTTTCCCAATCCAACAAATATTTGTGTTATTTTTTTATATATCTTGGGCTGAGCAATGACAAAAAAGTGTCTGAGCAATAACAAAAAATACGAGTAAAATACAATACAATATTTTTACTGTTTCAAAAACAAAAACCCCAAAAAAAAAACACTTCGTAATTTTCATTCCATTTTTATATTTAACATATTTTCAATATTGTTTATCACTCCACCGAATATTTGTGTTATTTGTTATATATTTTGCGCTGATTAACGACACAAAAGTGTCTGAGCAATAACAACTTAAAATAACACTTTTCCACTTTTGTCATTTAAAGAGCAAAACGTCAAAATAAAATACAAAAAAGTAAATTTTACTAATTTTCTGCTAATTGAAAATTATAATTAATGTTTATTATAATTTTGTTTAGCAATAAAATAATATTTTTATTGTTTTTATAGTTTTATTCCATTTTTATTTAGCATGCATTATAAAAATCGAAAAACATGCTTAATTTTTAATATTTTTCTTTTATAAAAATCGGACAATATGAGTATATTTACTAGTAGAATTTCCTTTCTTTTAGACTGGTGGCAGTGTGCAGAAGCAACTGATGAAGGTGGAGCTGCAGGTGTTCAGCGATTCGGAGTGCAGTGATCGGCATCAGGTGCAGCTGCACTCCAGCCAGATCTGTGCCGGGGTTCCCGAGGGAGGCAAGGGACAGTGCAGCGGAGATTCGGGCGGACCATTGCTGATTGGCGGAAAGGAACGGAATGGAAGTGACACACAAATTGGCATCGTTTCGTGGAGTGTTAAACCCTGCACACGTCCACCGTATCCGGGTGTCTTCACGGAAGTCTCCGCCTATGTAGATTGGATTGTTCAAACTGTCGCCTCGCATCCAACTCAGGATCCACTCAGCTCCCAGCTCTGGATTGGACAGCTGATTGTGGCGCGTACTCCACCTCCACTTTAAAAATTATCAATTTTACTTAAAAATTCAGCGACCGCAATGATTATAATTTTTTTTCAAAATATTCATTAAATACAATGAAATATATTAAAAAAATAAGACATAAATATAACTCTTAATTTTTTATAAAAATAAATAAATAAATACCTTTACCCCATTCTTTAAGAATTCTGATTCAAAAGTATAAGCATTCTCATATTTTATTTTAAATTTTATTCAATAAAGTTTAAAAAAAATGTAGTAATACAAATGAAAACATATATTTTGTATACACATAATAAAATACCAAAAATATTATCGATATTTTTAATAGTACGTTAAGTGCATACAATTTTTATTTTCATTTTTTTTTTTTTTAATTTAACTACTGTTAAAGAGTAACTAATAAAATATACTCTTTATGAAATATTTTTAAGTTTCCTTATGTGCTTTAAATTTTTATTTTAAATTTTTATTATACAAATTGTAATACGAAATACTAAATAAAAATATAAGTTTGTAGCTTTAAAGTTTATTTTTATTAAAAATGAAACTTCCAATTAACTATTATAATACAAAATTATTTTAAATAAAAATATATCAAATTTTCAGAACACCCCATTCGCATAACGTAAAATTTTTCCATTCTTCAAAAAAATTTGCTATCAAACTCAAAACTCTTATTTTGCGATTCCTGCTTAAATGCATTTTATTGGCCTAAAAAATTGTTCTACAATACAAATATCAACGTTTATATACACAACAGACAACAAATACGATTATACAAATATTATTCATGATGTTGGATTTTCCAATTCCTCAGAGTTTTCCACTTCACGCATTTTCGTGTAGGCCAAGAATATAATCCACATAAGACTGCAAATGCTGACGAAGACAACACGATTGTGTTCGGGAACGAGGGAGAAGTTAATGGTCTGGACAAAGGGCCAAACGCAGAGACCAACCTGTAAAGGATTAATCATTCTTTAGCTACATATATGTCAATAAAAATAACTTATCACAATTACTACATTAAATGTTTGGAAAAAAATTGTGATAAACTATATTATATACCTTATAGGTGGGCAATGCCTTCTGCTTGGTTTCCTCAACGGCCTCGGAAAATGTCTTCAGTTCCAAAAGACTCATGCCCATAAAGAAGCTAATGCAGGCAAAGGGTCCATAGGAAACTTGTTCGGTTATAGCCTGAAAAGTCAAGATTTTTTGGTAAATAGCTCGAATCTTGATCAAAATGACATTCCGTTTAAAAATCGGTTGAGTTTTGACAAAGCTATGACAGTTTGAAGTTGGTCTGACCTTTGACCTAGCCACTTTACAAGTCAAAATTTTTGTTAGTTTTGACATAATTTTTTACAAGAAAATGAAAGATGTCAGAATCAGTTTTAAAGTGTTGTTTTATACTAATTATGACATAAGGAGTTGATTAAAAGTAAAAACTTGAGATTTAAAATTTTCAATTTTCAAAATTTCTAAGGGGGGACCCTTAGCATCGAATCCAAGATTTAGAGGAAAATAATTTTTTTTACAAAATTAATTTAATTTGAATGCAGAATGAATATAGAGGCCAATTCATGATCAAAATGACATTCCGCTTGGAAATCGGTTCAGTTTTGACAAAGTTATGACAGTTTGAAGTTGATCTGACCTTTGACCTAGCCACTTTACAAGTCAAAATTTTTGTTAGTTTTGACATGATTTTTTACAAGAAAATAAAAGGTTTCAGAATCAGTTTTAAAGTGTTGTTTTATACTAATTATGACATAAGGAGTTGATTAAAAGTAAAAACTTGAGATTTAAAATTTTCAATTTTCAAAATTTCTAAGGGGGGACCCTTAGCATCGAATCCAAGATTTAGAGGAAAATAATTTTTTTTACAAAATTAATTAAATTTGAATGCAGAATGAATATAGAGGCCAATTCATGATCAAAATGACATTCCGCTTGGAAATCGGTTCAGTTTTGACAAAGTTATGACGGTTTGAAGTTGGTCTGACCTTTGACCTAGCTAGCATTAGAGCTTTAGTTCGTTCTCTTTCCGCTCTCTCTCTCTCTCTCCCTCTCTCTCACTCACCTTGACAATGCCGATGCGAAGACTCTATCACTCACCTTGACAATGCCGATGCGAAGACTCGTCTGTGGCCACATGGCGCTGGAGAGACGCACCCAAGCGTAGAGAGTAGGGGCAACATAGAGGCCCCCAAAGAGGCTGAAGCGCAAGGCGCGTGCCCAATCGTAGGTCTCTGTCAATAGGTAGAGTATATTAAGAGATAACTCAATTTTAATAACAATTGAAAAATACTTACTCAGATTACGTCCTTCCAGAGTTTGTTGAATTAAACAGCCCGTGGGCCATAATAATGCATATGTAACGGCTCCTTTTACCATGGGATGCAACTTGCCCTTGGCCGACAGATGGCGCTGCAAGCCAATTAGCTGTCTAACAACTTGGGACGCCATTTACAGCAAGCGGCAAGCGGCAACAACTATGCAATTTCCTTAAAAAACTATTAAACACAAGAAATTGCATTTCATTTCTCTCACTCTCGCTCTCTTTCACTTGTTTAATCATATTTGCAAAAATCACTTGGCAACGACGGCGAAGGCGAAAACAACAACGACGGCGAATTCAAAGATCCCCCCAAAAAAAAGCCATGAGACACAAGGTCACTGTCACTACACACACACACACACACACACACTAAACACATACAGTATGTCTAGTAATTATTGTGACAAAGACAAAAAAATTTGCATATTTATGTTTATTCTTAAAAATTCAACTATTTTTTTAATTTTAATATTTATTAAGCAACTATTAAAAAAAATGCTTTTATAAATAAGTTCAATTATTTTGACACACAACAATAAAAGCATATTTATTTATATATTTGAAAATTCAACTGTTCTTGGGTTTTTATTATTTATTAAGCAGCTATTAAAAATAAAATAAAAAACAAGAAAATGTTTTTTATAAATACATATGTGAAATTGTTTTTACTTTGTCAAAGCAATTACTTAACATACTGTATGTCTGTTTGTTTGCTTGCACGTGTGCAGTGTTGTCCCAACAGCTTTTTTCCGCTAAATCTGGCTTCTTTAAAAGTTTAATAATATGTATTTTGCGCTTGTTTCATAATAAAAATATGAATCAGCGAATTTTGAGTTACAACATAAATTTGCAGAGTTATTTAATGTCAGAGAATTATTTTTTTAGACATGTTTTAGAGAAAAAAAAATAAATTTTCAGTAAAATTAATAATTACATGCATATTTTATGCAATAAAAACATTATTTAATAATGCATTTATTGTCACTATATTCTATTTGAAAATGATTTTAATCTGCATGTTTCAGCAGATTTTAATGTTGGATAATTTAGCTTTTTTCGTCGTTTGATTGTATGGAAATCAGGCTAGTAATAAATTGTACTTGCTTTTTTAGCTTGTTATCTTTTAAGAGATAGTCGCTTTCCTGTGGGTATTGTCAATGAATCAGTTGAATTAACATCTAAATCTCACAATGGTTGCACAAATACTAAAAGCTGCAAATTATTTTCTAATTTCGAGCATTAAAAGAGAGCCAAGAAAAAAACAACACATTTATCTCATGCAATTGCAATTGATGCACGATCCGTAAAAAGCTTTTCCGTTTCCGTGTTTTTCTCAATTTGTAGGACAGAGATTGGTGGGGAGAAATTGGACGCTGAGACACTTTGTTAAATGCCAAAGAAAAATTACAAATGATGACCATAAACTTATGAAATACTTACATACAGACAGACAGTATTTAAAAAAATTGCTTTGACAATACGAATTTGGGTAACGATGTAAGACCCCATAACATTATACCTCATTTGGAATTTTTCCCAATTTTTGTCTTCCAACTTTTCTTTTTCTTTTTTAATTTTTTTTACTCTGAAATTTGTTTTTATTGATTTTTCAAAATTTTTTTCTTCCTTTTCCTGGTTTTCTATGATTTTATATTTTGTTGGTTTATGTTTTGTGGCTTTGCTGGGTTTTTGGAATTCGGAATTCGTATTTTGAAAATAAAAATTTTTGCTAAAGTTTTAATATTAAATTAAGTCTCTGCGCTTAAAATAAATTTATATCTGCTTTCAATTAAAAAAATTAAATTAAATTAAAATTTTTTTGTATGTCAAATAAGCTGTGAGCCACTGTATATTATTTTGGCTTATGATTTTTTTTAAGTTATCTCTGATTCTTACAACAAATCGGGTACAATAGTTTCTATAAATAAAAATTCAAAATAAATATTTTGTATTTTGTAAAAACAATTACATGACCAACTGTATGTATTTCATGTGTCATAACAAAATCTGTGAATGATGAATGAAAATGTTACATACATACAAGCACAACTAAATGTATATACATATGTACATTTGTTTATGTAATTTGTGTTATGGAAAACTTATGCAAAATGCCATGTGATCTAATATAATGCTCAAGATAATGCTGATGTTTATGGCTTAAACAGCGAGTGAGAGAGCGAGAGAGAAATACTTGCTAGTCATCGCACATGCAGCAACAAAAACAATTCCAATTCGCCGTCGCCGCTGCCTTCGCCGATGCAGCTTTGTAATTCGCCTACTTACATATGTATGCAATTCTTAACGTACACATACACATGTGTGAGTGTATGCGCGTGCTTGGTTATATCTATAGCGAAATACTACGTAATTATAATTTATTGTTATGCTAGTTTGTACTTTAGTATGAGCATAAGAATGCTTGATTACGGGACGCACAGTCTCCGTTACTGTTTTTTACTGCAAATTGTTGTCAACTAAACTCAATTGTTTTGTCAGCTGTTCTCGGCGTCCGTCACATCATGGTCAAATAATTAACAAGGTAACGCATTTATCTATCAAAGCTGCCAGTTGGCAATTAAGCTTTTTTATAGCTAGTTTTGGATATTTTTAAAGTTAAAATAATATTATTTGATATTAATTTCTTTCTTTCTCAAAGACTGTGTGCATAATTTGACAAAGCCTAGAAAACAATGAAAATTTTATAAATAAATAAATATAAAAACTGATGCTAAAAAAAAGGTGGCTATTTAAGCTAGTTTTCTTCCCACTAAAAACAGCTTTTTATTTCTTTAAAAAGTTGGCAGCGCGGACCACAGCATTTACCTGAAACAGGGTTGTTAACAAAATATTGATATAACAATAGATATTATTTGTATTAATACATTTTTGAGCAACATTTTTCTTCCTATAATATTAATAGCTTGTTAGCGAATTTGAAATATTTCTCTTATTGTAAAGATGCCACCTTGTTAATAATTCCACCATGCTTTGCAAGCTTTAATTATTTCATACGTCAGACATTGCTACAAGGTGTATATTTATTTAAAGAATATAATTGTAACAAAGATATTGGCCTAAAAGATTTTCTGTTACTCGTTTTAGTTGTTGTCTCTTGTGTATTTTTCATTAAATATTCCATTGCCTGACAAACGGTCAGTGTGTGTGTCTGTGTTTGTGGGTGTGTGTGTGTGTGGTAAGTGATGGCAATGTAGAGCTCGCATTACAACTCTGTCCGTTATATTTAAATAGGTTTTTGGAGGCGCGAGCTATGAATATTCATATGAATAATAAGCATATTATTGGAAAGACATCAGTTCTCAGCAGTTGTTGCCGTTTCCGTTCCCGCTCCCTTCAAATCCTTGCCATCTTGCTTGGTATTTTGAACAGCTGCAACTTGCTTATTAAATACAAATGTGTGATACGTATTGGCCAATGCGGCACATTTGAGCGGCTCACTGCCATATTGTCGATAACAGGTGATTAATTGTTGTTCCATTAGCTCAATATCGGCTGAGCACTCATTTGCCTTGGCCCATTTAACTGGCTGACCAAATAAATTGTGCACACGATCCAATGTCTTGCTAAATTGCAGCTCTTCAATTTCCGTTGAGCGTCGTGCCCATGATGAAGCGACATCTATCGGCTGTTGATGCAACTGCTGCACCTGTGATGATTTTTCAGCTTTTGTTGTTGCTGTTGCTGTCCGGCTACAATTCTCACAGACAAGGGCTGGATTTGCGACTTTCTCCGGTTTGGTCACACTCTCGACGCGCTCCAAAACTTCCCGGCTTATTTGAAATGGTGAAGTATTGGACATTTGCACGGTTTGAGGCTTGCTGTTGCTTGCGCCCATATCGAAGTCTATATAAAAATTAGTTAATAATGTCGTTTCGAGATGCGTATTAAAATTTTTGTTGTTTCATAAAATTGAATATATATAGCCAGATAACTCAAATTTAACTCTGTAATGTCTAGGAACACATTGCGTCCACTACGTGACACTACGGTCTGTGACATTTTGTGTTAAAGGCATTTACACAAATGTTTAAAGTGTTTTACACCAACAATCACCTTACCTAATATTAATAATTGAAATTGTGTAATTTAATATTAATTCCTTATGCATAAAATAAACAATTGTTGAAATGTATTTGAAATTGCGCGCCATCTTTGTTTTGTTTTAGTTTTTTTTGACACTTTTTGGCCTCTGGGCACACTGCTTACTATTTTTTCCTGCAAAGAGCTGGCAGCTCTGTGTACTATTTTTTTTTCCTGCAAAGAGTTGGCAGCTCTGTATTTATTATTTTTTCACCTAAAATGTTGGCAGCTCCGTCTGAGCAGTAAATAGAGAAGCGTGTAAATTATTTATTTTTATTTTATATATTTTATATGTGAATATTATCACAGAAAATGGAAGAACATGAAGCAAGTAAGTACACAAATGAGCAGACTTTTCAAATGGACAGCAACTAAAACAATTGCAATTTGTAGCGCCAACAAAAATGATGCGTCGTTTCGTCGAGTGCGTCGACGAGGGAGACATGCGCAGAGAGCTGAGCGAGGGCTGCATACTCAACATATTTGCGCGCTGCGTTAAAGGCGTCGCTGCCGTCAGCGGTTTTATGCGCACGCAGCTAACGGGACGTTACAAGCATCTGGACTTTAAAAATGCCAATTTGTGTGATGCATCACAGGAGTTAATTCTGAATAATCGTTATGAACGCAGCTTTCAAGTGCTGCGGCGTCGTCTGAACGCTAAACGTAGCCCTGGACTGGAAGACGTTGCACCAGGGCTGCATCAACGCGCCGAGAGTGACGACGATGCTGATAGCGCGGCAAAGGTGACAGATTTAAAACAGTTGGCAACACCTACAAAGTTGTCAGCGGAATCGATAAAGCTGCAATATATTGAATCAATTGGCGTGCTTGAGGCACATGAGCACAGCGTTGATGATGATGGCGGCATCTCGTTTGAATCGCCATGCAAAGTAAAGCTGACATTGGGTTATCACAGGATTGGCGATTCGCTTATGCCCGATATATGTCTAGTCATCTATGAGAAGTTTTCCAGCCGAACACGAGCACGAACTTGGCGCAGTCTTCGGCAAGTGCATACCGATGATGAGGAGGCTGGCGAGGTGGAGGGGGAAAGAGAGCGGGAGAGCGGAGAGCCCGCAACGCGCTCTGTGCGTCGTGCGCTCTTTTCCAGTGGCGCCGACTGCGAGGAATCGGATGACTCCATTGGCTGTGTCAATCAGTCTGCCAGTGTTGACAATACTCCCACTCCCGTTCCCATTTCCACTCCCAATTCCAAGCCAGGGCTGACACCGCGCAAGCGCCTGCATAAAAAGGATCCACATAAAAACTCTAAACGCAGCATGCGTTTTTAATCGATTATCAAACGAATTTTCAAATTCAATAGCTAAATTTTTGCATTAATATCATTGTAATTATACCATCTTATTGTACAAAACATACAAATTGTACATACACACATATGGATGTGTTATAGAAGACTGATGTACTTATGGGATAGTTCCCAGTTGTAATGTTTATATGCGATTTACATATACATACACAAAATAACACTGTTTTTACATATTTCAATATCAATATGTAATATTTTTATTTTCATAAGTGTTGTGTTAATAAAAACCACATACAAAATATTTACTAATTTATATTAGTGAAACAATACGTTGATAAATCTTGAATTTTGAAAAACTGATGCCTCGATGTATTAAAATCAACTCAAAAGTAATCGAAATAACCACATACAGTAGGGGCACCCCTGAAACAAATTCGCCGGTCAGCTGCTCTATATAAAATATGTTGAAAAAATAAACAGAAAATCTGGTCACACGAAAAGTTTTAGCGAAATATGTAAGACCGTGCATTTCGATAACATTATTTGGCCAGACGTGGTGTTTACTTACATTTTGTTGTGATTTTAATTTGGGGAATGTTGAAAGTTTTCTGCACTTGTAGTTATGTGTGACCGTTCACTTTGATAAGATTTTATATGGAAAATGTTAAAAGATTCCTGTACTTTCTGTTTTGATAATATATTTTGGAGCTGATATTGTTTGCATTGCATCTTAAGCATTATAAATAAATTGTATTATACCAATTCTACTATTATGTAAGCAAATAATTATTAAAAAATAAATCTTAAAAAAGAATAAACAAGATTATCTCTTGGGTTTAATAATTTTTAAAAATAAATGGACGACTATTTGTTTTAATTGTCAAAGCAGTTACTTAATCTAGGTGTATTCCTAATAAAAAAAAAAAAAAAAAAATTGTAATCAGCCTCTATAAATTCGAATTAATAAAATTACTATAATCTGACTCAGCTTCAGGAACACCCCTATTGGCATGCGTATCGATTCATAGCACTGATCATGCAAATATCGAGTATTTGCAACCCTGTGCAGTAGAAGCGTGTGTCTTTGTTTTCCCGTTTGTTTGAATTTTATGGCGACGCGTACTTAGTTTTAAATTAATATGAATATATTTAATAATACTGATCTAATTGAACTGAATATGGAAGACGAAAATATTTGCAACGATGAAATAAATTGTGCAAATATATTTGGTAAGTAATATGGCATTTTTCTAGTTGTTTTTGAGTTAACAAAAAAAAAAAACAAAAAAATGCGCCATTTTAGCGGCAGCCGCTTCCAACAAGGAAAACATAAACAATGATGCGCTTCCATTAAACTGGAATAATGGCTCAACAAATAATAGTCCGGATATAATGGAAAATGATGATAAACATGCAAATAATAATGAACATGCAAATTATACAAATAATGGCAGTGATCATTTAAATAATTGTGAGGATTTATTTGGTACGGCGTTCCAGACAAGCGTTCCATTAAAATCGGAACTGAGCCTGGCAGCCGTGAAATTGGAAAAACCCCAACTGGATCTGGAAGCCGTAAAATTGGAAAAACCCCAACTGGAACTGGAATCCGTGAAATCGGAAAAGCTGGACATAAATATTAAGGCTGATAATTTAAATAATTGTGAAGCTATCTTTGGTAAGTAATGTACTTTTTGTTTCATTTTGATATGACAAAAAATATGTGTAATTTTTTAGACAAGGAGAACCTGAAAAGAGATGCCGTACCCTTAAATTGGAATATTGGCGATGATTATGAATGTGCCGATGTCAAACCAAAGCTAAAACTTTGTTGGTCCATTTGTCAGAGCAAAGATACTGAGCGCAATGATAATTTAAATGCTTTGGCGCCAAAAGCGTACAACTATCAGGAAGTCTATCAGGACAAAAAGGAGCGAGCGCTGCGACAGCGGGCAGAGGAGGAACGAAAAGCGCGCGAATTTCATAGCAGACCGGTGCCAAATTTTAAGGCAATGCACAAACAATTGGAACAAGTGCAGATCGTGCACAAAATCACAGTGCCGATAACGCCGGAAACCGTTAAGCATTCCATAGCATATAGAGAACGACACAAGCCACAGGTTAGTCTATATAAATATAATTTATATCGAAAAATTCGGGGCCTAAAGTTTATGCAGGAAACAATGCAAAGCGAGCAATACTCAAACGATGTTGCCAGATTGGCGCGCAAAGCAAAATTGGAGATGAGACCTTTTCACTTGCGTGCCGATCAGCGAGTGCGTGAGCGACGGGAATACGATGCATCGGTTCAGCAAAATATGGCACTAAAAAAGAAAGAGGTAAATTGCGTTATTTGCAGCTAAATTAATTATTTAATCAACTTCTTAATTTTCGCACACGGTGTTATCGATAGACAGTCTCAAATTGCGCTAATGACTCGTTTTTGGGCCTGGTAACCAGTGCTGTCAACTTTTATTTAGAGATAAACTTGGCTATTTCTGACTGGATAGCAGCCTTAAAATAGCTAAAATTGCGATGACAAATTGTTTAAAAAAAAAAAGCAAACGTTTTTAACGTCACTTAACTTTATATACCCAACTTCGAAAATAGCTAGAACTAGTGATGAAACAGTTAAGTTGGCAACAGTGTTGCTGACACCATGAACATAGTTGTAAATAGCGTGTTATCGTTAATCGACAGTCTCAATATTGCGCCAGTGACTCGTATTTGCGTTAGCAGCTGCAATTTAGCAGATGGTTAAATTAAAAGTTAAACCTTAGTCGTTTTATTTTAGTTAAGAGTGTTTTTTTAGTATAAAAATCAAAGAATAATTTATTAGTTGTTGGGCTGCCAAAGTGTGAAAAAGTGCATAAATAAAAATTGTAAATACACACACACACATGCGAATGTACTGCATATCACATACATATATGTATGTATGCCAAACACGTACTTGTTGTTTGTGTGTTGTGTGGTGTGAGTCATGACGTTTCGGTAAACGGACGGCGTAGAAAAAAAAGAATAGTAATATTGTGCATTGCATAAAGCGCACAACGCGTGACTTGTAACAAATAAAACAAACAGAAATTTAAAATAAAGTAAGCCTAAGGATTTACAACAACAGCTATAAATACATAAACACACATACACGACAACAACAACAAGAAGTGTTAGTGGAAGCAGCGACAACAACAACAACAAGTGTAAGGAGAGCAGCAGCAACAACAACAGCAAGAGTAAAGAGAGCAACAGCAGTTGTAAAGAGAGCAGCATTAAGGAGAGCGCAACAGCAACAACAACAACAAGAGTAAGCAGAGCAACAGCAGGAGTAAAGAAAGCAGCAGCAACAACAACAACAGAAGTAAGAAGAGCAGTAGTTGTAAAGAGAGCAGCAGCCGCAGCAGCAGCGCTGCCGTCACAGTTGAGTTGAAAAGTACGCCAACAGCAAAGCAGTTGATCAGTAACTATAATAAGGATACAGCAAATATATAAAATACACACGCTCACTGTATTTAAGCAGCAAAAAAAACATCTTTAAGGAGAGTAGCAGCAGCGACAACTACAACAAAACAACAACTCTAAAGAGAGTAGCTGCAACAACAACAAGAAGCAGAGCGTTAGTGTGTGGGAGCAATAAGCAACAACAAGCGTAAAGCAGAGCTGCCGTCACAGTTGAAGTACGCAGCAAGCAGCGACGCGACGCAGCTCAGTCGCAGTCTCAGTCTGTAAATATATAACTGTAATAAAAGCTTACAAACGCAACTGAGCGCAACTTTCGCTGCAACAGCAACAACAACCACAAAGAGAACAACAACAAAAAAAATGGTTGATCGTCTTGTCAACTCGGAGCTTAATACCAGACGCATTGCCAATGTGGAGAGTTGCTTTGGCAGCTCTGGCGTGCCACTCGCCATCCCTGGTCGCGTTTTAGTTGGCGAGGGCGTCTTAACTAAAATGTGCCGCAAACGTCCCAAATCCCGTCAATTCTTTCTTTTCAACGATATTCTGGTTTATGGCAATATTGTCATTGGCAAAAAGAAATATAATAAACAGCATATAATGCCGTTGGAGGAAGTATCACTGGAATCGATCAACGATAATCAGCAATATCATAACGGTTGGTATATACGCACAACAACAAAATCATTTGTTGTCTATGCTGCCACATCGACGGAAAAACAAGAATGGATGGCACACATCAACAAATGTGTCGAGGATCTATTACGCAAGAGTGGCAAGAAACCCGTTGAGAATCATGCTGCGGTTTGGGTACCAGATGCGGAGGCATCCATTTGCATGCACTGTAAGAAGACGCAGTTTACGTTTGTGCAGCGGCGACATCATTGTCGCAATTGTGGTGCGGTTGTTTGTGCCGCATGCAGCACGAAAAAATACATGTTGCCACAGCAGAGCACAAAGGCGCAACGTGTGTGTGACGCATGCTACGAACGCTTGAGAGTTGCCACCCTATCGGATGTGGATGCGGATGTGGAAGCGGATGCGGATGCATCCCTGCGCAGTGGCAACAACAAACTGAATGCCGATAGTTCCAACGATGACGATACCGATGAGGATGCTGCCGATGCGCAGCACGATCAGCCGCGTTTCTATGGCGATAACAGCATGATATCGACGCTGGAAGATTCCAATGCGGCAACGGTAACGGGAACGGGGAATTCCCTTCCAGTGCAAACAACACCTGCAAATGCAATGGCAAGCGCTTCCAATAACTGCTGAGCAGTTGGGGAAAAAACATTTCATTGGAAATCTGAAAACTGGATGACTGGAAGCGGACTGCGAAACTGGCATATTTTTTTGGTACTTTTTACAATTGTTAAGCCATGTCAATTTGGGTTTGAGGCAAACAAGGTTGCCAACACAGCTGCATTTTTAGCGGCAAGTGGTGGCAGCTCTGGCCTTTTTTTCTAACCGAAAATATATAAAGTATGCCAAGTAATTGTTTTGACAAAACACAAAATTCGGATATTTTAATATTTGATTTAATTCAATTATCACAAATATAGATATGTAAATTATTTTTTGATTTGTCAAAACAATTATAACGGCAATAAATTAGATGTTGACATGAATTTCTATTAGTAATGTTGATGTTTTTGATTAAATTCAGCATAGTTCTAAAAGTAATTTATAATTCCCGCATTTTGAGTTGAAAAACTTTGTGTTTTTAGTCTGTGCCTGGACTGAATTTTGAAATGTTGAAAGTCCTGATCCTAACAAGAGATTTAATACCAAACTTGTCAGGATCCAACTAAAAACTCAAAATAAATAATGAAAAGTTAATTAATTAAAATTGCAGACTGTAGTTCTTAGGATTTTATTGAATGAAAACTTACTTGATTTCAATAATATGAGTAGTTGAACCATTTATTGCTAATTATAACGGTCGCAATAATTTTTTGTATAGCTCTGCTACATTATATTAATATTTGATTCACTCTCATCTTGTTTTTATTATTATTTTTTTTATGATTTTGCTTTAATTTCAAGATTTCTGCTTCAATTTTTATGCTAATCTTATCAGCAATTTTGCTGTTCCCTACGTTTATCGTTGTTTCTTCGTGCTTGGCACCAAATCTACAGAAACTGAAACTACATACAAATACACTTATATATGTGTATATACATATATATACATGTATTAAGTTATCCCGGGACTTATCTCATGCTGCTGTCTGTGACTGCAAAATTCTAAGAATTCTCATTTTCAATAAATAACATACATAAGTACAATGTCAAATTGCGCTTAATCACATTATATGATTCATAATATTCGAGAGATAAGCGTAATTCATAATTCAGTTGAGCGTACAAAAAAAAAAGCAGCTTAATAGAGCTCTATAAACTATAAATAGTCTTAATATACCACTTAATATAAGTCCTACTCTCTTTGATTTTGAAATATATAGATTAAATTCCTGATTTTTAATCAAGAAATAATTTAAATAATAATTATAGTCTACTTTCTCATACTTTTGGACAACACTGCTATATAGATGTACACGTATTTCTCCGTTATCTACATACTATATAGTCAAATAACTTGTGAACAAATAGTTGAAATACAGCTGCTTAATTAAAACAGGCAGCTGCACATTTCATGGGCATAGAAACATAAATAAATAATTAGCACTTGAAGTCTCAAACTCGTAGTATATATACATATATTATATATATAACAACTGTTTGAAATATTTCTACATATTATTGCCTATAGGTATCTGAAGAAATAATTGCTTTGATAAAAAAAAGAAGTTCACAAATTCGAATAGTCAAACTCGACGGATTTTGTAATTTGTTGTCTTAATATTCTTAAATTTAAATATAAAATTTATTTTTTATTGAAAAGTGAAAACAAGATCTCGAGGGGAAAATTTTTTTTAACGAAATTAATAAAATTTAAATGTAGAATGAATTAAGAAACCGAATCATGATCAAAATGACATTCCGTTTGAAAATCGGTTCATTTATGACAAAGTTATGACAGTGCAAAGTTGGTCAAGCCTCGGACCTAGCAACTTAACAAGTCAAAATTTTTGTTAAATTTGACATGATTTTTTACAAGAAAATGAAAGGTCTTAGAATCAGTTTTAAAGTGTTGTTTTATACTAATTATGATATAAGGAGTTGATTAAAAGTAAAAACTTGAGATTTAAAATTTTCAATTTTCAAAATTCCAAAGGGGGGACCCTTAGCATTGAATCCAAGATCTAGAGGTAAATAACTTTTTTTACAAAATTAATTAAATTTGAATGCAGAATGAATTTGGAGGGCAAATCATGATCAAAATGACATTCCATTCAAAAATCGGTCCAGTTTTAATCAAGTTATAACAGTTTTAAGTTAAGTCGACCTTGGATCTAGCAACTTTACAGGTCAAAATTTTTGTCGCTTACATTTGCAGTTGTTTCTTAGCTGTTTTGTTTTCGCTTTGTTGCTAAACAAAGGGCTTTTCCAAGGAATAAATACAATTTGATAAATATTTTATGGCATCTAAAAATATATTAACTCTTGATAAATAACTTGGTTTCTTTTGTTCACTTTAATCATTTGCAGAAAGACGAGGAACGCAAGCAACAAGAATTGGAACAACAAAGAGAACTACGAAAGAGGACGGAATTTAAAGCACGTCCAAACCCATTTAAATAATTAATTAAATAACTAATAAATACAATACAATATACATGCATAGATACTTCTACAATAACACAACAAACAATAATTAATTAACAAGTTTCTCTTATTTTTTTTTTATTATTCAAATGTTTTATTTATCTATTAGCTATTTTCATTTTGTATTTATGGAATTGTATGAATATCATGTATTGTATAATGTGTGTGTAGAATCGGAGAAGAGTTAGGATTTGCCTTTATACACTCATTTTAGTTTATACCCTATATATTATATATTTTGCAATTTTAACGCGTGCGTAAATTGTGATTAAAATTTAAATTGGAGCAAGTCGTTCAATATTTTTGTAAATGTTATTAATCTTAAGGAGATCGAAAAAAAAATTGAAACCAATTCTATCAGAACACGATTTTTCATTCATTAAAATACGGGGTTACGGCATGATCATCTATATTTATACAGATGTATTGTTAAATAGACAAAACATACATACATATATATTATTATCAAACCAATTTTTTTAATTTTTACAATAATATTGTTCAACTAACAATAATAAATATATATATTTGATTTTTAATGAGAGACCGATCGATGGAATAAAAGGTTTATAAAGTATCTTTAACTCTAAGCAATAATTAACTGTTTTCTATTTGTATAAAGTGAAATAAAAAATAAATTTATTATTAATTTTCATCTCTACTTTTTTTTATAAATGGGAAGAAAGTCAACGAAATTAAATTATAAGAGAAAGATTACTTATTTTTGTTCTTATTAAGTTTTGTTTCTAAATTTTAAATAATATTCAATTAATGAAAATTTCAGAATTATCCCAGTTGAAATTTGATGTTTTTTTGTCAAAACAATTACTAAATATACTGTTTAGTTTTCTAAGGATAAGAAAGCGAAAAAAATTCAAAACACTAAAAAAACAAAAGTCAGAATTAATTAACGATTAAATTGTATTAAATCTATACCTTCAAATGACATAATTTTCATTTAAAATTGTGAAATGCATTCTAAATATTTCCTTAACGGAATTTTAAAAATTCTCTAGCACAGTAATAATCAATAAATATATATACAATACAAATGATGAGCCAAATTCATGCTGCACTCTTCGTACCCATGCAAATGATGTATACCTCTCCCGCTTTCGCACCCATGAGTATACAACGTCGGTATCTCTCTTTTTATCTCACACAGATTGTTGTCAGATTTCTTTAGCGTGTAGTATTGGAAAAAATTAAGACAGTTAAAAACGGCTTCATTTATATTAAAATAGCCAGATTTCCGGCTCATTTTGAAATAGTTAAAACTAGCTATAAGAATAGTCGTATGAATAT
Organism: Drosophila innubila; assembly: GCF_004354385.1. Lineage (NCBI taxonomy): Eukaryota > Metazoa > Arthropoda > Insecta > Diptera > Drosophilidae > Drosophila > Drosophila innubila. Next base: position 1,743,917 of record NC_047626.1, read on the forward strand.
GCACTATCGATATTTACATACATAGCTATCGATATCAAAACAACTTGTGATTACAATTGTTTATCATGCTGCACTGCTTTTGCTCATGCAGCCGTTGTATGGCTATTTCGCTTGCACCCATGCATATGCAGTTCATGGTGAATTTACTACAAGGTGACAATTGCTCATAGTAAATATGAATGATTATTTTGTTTTGTTTTTCATTTGAACCAAACAAATATTGACTTCTAGTAACTTTAAAAGATCGTCAAATATTCCAAAATTTTTCTTTAAGGGTTACTCTATGCAATTTCGCAATGATTTTAATATATATGATTTTTTATTATTTGAAGCATGTCATGAGCAAAAGAAATAAAACTCAAGAAATAATCATTATTTTTGAACAAAAATAAAGTTGTTATTTTGACTAGAAATATATATAAATTTTTTCCATATTCCTTTGCATTATTTTACGAGTTACTATTCTGCTCAAAAATAATAATTTCTTGAGTTTTATAATAAAATAATTAGTCCCTGATTTATTTTTGATTTTTTGGATTTTTATAATAAAAATTGAAAAGTTCTGGTTCGATTTTTATATAAAAATTTAAATATAATTAATTTTAATAAATAAAATGATTTTGTTCAACAAAAATCATAAAAAAAAATTCGAATAATTACGCTCCCTGGTTGATAGAAAAGACGTGATTTTTTTGAGAAACATAAAAGATGGTATTTATTTCTGTTTATGTTGTAGAGTCGCTTAAGCAGCCATTGGGCAACTGGGTTGACATTTAGAACATTTGGGTCGTTTTTTAGAACTGACCATCGCTGCCCCAAGAGGTCTTGACGGCATCCTCGTTCCAGTCCTCGACACCGCCAACGGTTTCGGCAGCGACCTCATCGGCCCAGTTGGTCGTCTCCTCGACGGGATGATCGACAGCCTCCTCGATTTTCGGTGGTGGCAGCAGCTCCTTGGCGGCAGCAGCCTCCTCCTTCTCCGCCTCCTCGGGATCACGGTAGAAGAAGAGATCCACGACGACGGGCCATTCGGTGGTACGGGAAATGGTACCGCGCAGACGGAGCACTTCACGGGCCAACAGCCACCACATCAGACCAATGGAATGGGGCGACTTGTTATTGCAGGGAATGGCAATATCAATATAACGCAATGGTGAATCCGTGTTGGTGAAAGCAATCACGGGAATGTTGACATACGATGCCTCCATGATTGGCTGATGATCGGTATTGGGATCGGTGACAACCAATAGACGTGGCTCACGGAAAGCGGGCTGAATCTGATTGGTGAATGCACCAGGAGTGAAACGACCGGCAATAGGTGTTGTATCCGTGTACTTGGCGAACTTCAGCACAGCACGCTGGCCAATAGGACGCGATGAGATGACAAACACCTGGAGAGTGCAAGAGAGACAGCATTAGTGACAGTGTTGACAAAAAGTTGACGCTTTGACATGTCATTTTAAATTTAAACACATTGCAAGATCAGCGGTGAAGTTGAAATCATTGCATTTCATACCCGAAAGATAATAGAAAAATCATCATGTGCAATAGAGCCGATAAATTAGCGATAGTTTAACGATAGTCGTGAAATAGCTATCGATCAAAGTGTAATTACTAACAAGCTGCAATACTAGAGGAAACTGTTATCAGTCTGAGAACAGTTGCCAATACTAAAGCCACCTTGTTACTAAAATACACCATGTTTGGTATTTGTTATTATTAACTGTTCCCATTTTGAGACACTGTTGCCAACTTTGCTATTTTATAGCTAGGTCTGACTATTTTTAAAGTTCAATTGCTAGAAGTGTTAAAACAATTTTTTTAATCGCAACACATACCAAATATATCGATAATTCGACAGCTCTAAAGTGCAACGTGTTCACAATAACAAAAAGTGAAAACAATTGGTTATAGTGAGTTAAGTAATTATTTTGACAGAGCGAACAAAAATGACACAATTTGAAGAAATAGTTAAACTTGTTACACATCAACTCTTATAAAATTAAAATCATGTTTGTGCATTTTTTCACATTTTTCGCAGCTTGTCAAAATACTTACTTGCACCCACTGTGAATACTCACATCGGATGCATTCTCAATGGCGACAATAGCGCGGGCAGCGAGCACCAATTTCTCCCATGTTTTGCCCAAATTGATGATGTTGACGCCGTCGGCGCGACGTTTGTAAACGTACTGTTCCATCTGGAAGTTGACGTTCTCCGAGCCCAAATGGGTGGTGGCGACCAACATTTTGGTAATGTCATCCTCCTTGAGGGACAATATATCTAAGCCTCCCGACATTTTAACGTGAAAGAGTTACGAAACCTGTGAATATACATAGTAAAAAATAAAATAAGAGATTAAAAATTTTACTCAAATCGCGCACATAACCTCACATAATGTGTACACGTGCCTCACGCACACACACAAACACTCGAAAAAAACAGCAAACTATTTAAGCATTTTAATAACTTTCCACAGTTTTGCTTATGTTTGTCACAATTGATGCACATTTTCAGCGCATTATCACTTGTTTTTTGCGAGTTGAGGCGTTGAAAATAATTTTTGGAAAGAAAAAAATAACTCACGTTCTGGATGCCGCTGGGAGCGTTGACGAAATGGACGATTGTCAGGGCAGCGTGACTTGGGCTGGCCGAAAAAGCGTGCTGCCAACCTGTTTCAATAGACATGTCGCAACGGAAAACAGGCTGGCAGGCTTGACTCGAAGTTCATATTGTGATCAGAGTTGTCAATTCATAAAATTAAAATGCGGCAAACAAAAGTGTTTAAAAAGAGCCAATATCACTAAAGAGAGAGCCAATTTTTATAAATAAATCAAATTATTTGCTAATCGAAATATTTGAAGCCCATGTATTTTAAAAATGTTATCAAACAATAAATGTTTAAATTTAAATAGTATTGAAAAATCAAATCAAAATAGTGTCAAGCTTGGTTCACATTTTTCATTTTGTGATCAATTTCCAAATACGCATCAATATATGCAATTTCTATCATTTTAAAGCTAGAATTTCCAATTTTTTTTTGCAGAATTTCTGTTAGGATTTTTTGTTAAACTCCCAGTATAAAAAGAATTCAACTTTATTTTATCTGATTCCCAATTAAAAATTTTGATTTCATTTTTAATTTTTTGCGAAATTATTTTTACTAAATGACTAAAAAAAAATTGAATTGCTCGCGTTACGAATTGAGATCCTTTTTCTTAGACGTTTGGCAGCCTTGAATCTTAGAAAGTAAAATTAGCGAGTGCTGCCAACTTTTTAGTGGAAAAATAGCTGTTTCTGGATGGAAATCATCAATAAAACTTTGACAATAGCCGGAAAAAGATATTAAAAAGCAAAAGGAAGTTTTGATGTGTTTTGATTTGATTGGGGTATTCCTGAAACAGATTCGGATTTGGTTTCGTTACAGATTTGATTACCAAGTAATAATTGAATGTAAATGTATATTATTCGTAATACATTTATTTTAATAATATTGTTTGTCAATTCGATAAACAAAAAACAAAATCAAAATGGTTTCAAATTGTTTTAATCTTAAAATGTAGAGTTCTCTCTTATAACGTACTTAAAAAATTACATCTATTATATTTCTGGCAGCCACATTCGAATTAAGTAGGTTAGATTCATTGACTTTGGTGCCGAACATTAATAGTTTAATGGGAAGTGGACGATTTTTTTGATTATCTTGTAGATTCAAAATAATGTCATGAAGAAGCTTATCGGTGAGTTTCTCGCAATATTCCAGATTTAGCACCTGCAGTTTGGGACAGGCAAGGATCAGTCGGAGTACACCATTATCCGTGACATTCCTACTAAGGTTGATATTGATTTCTGCCAAATCTTGCAGGGTAAATAGTTCCTCTAATCCGCGATCGGTGATCGCATCGCAGTACATCAAGCCCAGCGTACGCAATGCGCTCAGTTTTCCAATCATCGGAAGAAACTCGGCAGTGATAGAGCTTTCAGCACATAGATCTAGTTCAAAATGTTCCAACTGCTTGAACTTATACTCCACCAGCCATGTCATTAGGATTGGAGGCACCAAAGCCCAAACAGGAAATATGTTCAAGTGTAGTTTCTTAAGACTTGGTAGCCTTGCAATGTGATTAAAATCAGGAAGCATCTGATCACCGCATCCAATGGAAAGAAACTCCAAAGATTCACAGCAATTGTCTTTGATAAGCTGCTCGAAACACGGAGTTTCGGGAATAAAGTCCGGTATGTGCAATTCCTTAAGCAGCGGTAGGCTCCCAAATATTATAATCAAAAATTCCGGGTCCTGCAGAAAATCACACTCTTTTAAAGTCAGCGACTCAACAGAATTTGGCAAATAATTCAAATGTTTTGCAGTTAACATAGAATTAGAGGAAAGAGTCAGTTTCTTAAGCTGACTCAAATGCTGGATTGCTTTAAAACTCTCATCAATGAGATCACAACCAAGTATTTCCAGATTTTGAAGACTATTTAGATTTGCAAAAATTTTAAATAAGTTCAATGTTGCACTTTCGTTTTCCAATATCATTGACTGTAAATTAATGCAATGCTTGCCAATTAATACGCAGACGAGGAAAAAGTGATCTTGTGGTATTCTTCCTTTGATATTCTTAACATTACGTCCGGAAAGTTGAAAAAAATCACGCAATTCCCACGCAGTTAATTTTGCAAAAAATTCAAAATCTATAGATTTGTCCAGCATCGGCGACATTTCCTCATAAATGTATCGAAAACGATAACAGGTGCGTGCAAGTTGAATGCGATCAGATAACGATAATTGTCGGAATATATTGCTTAAGCAATAATCGTTCAGTTTCATTATGGCAGCACTTTTCTCATGGGGCTTCGAATATTCCGGTTTATCTGGCATTTTTTCGGCATCCGGTTGATGCCAACTATAACTTGGCTGGACTTTTAAAAAGCGATTATTGCCAAAATGCAACTTTTCTGTCTTCAATGCATTGGCAGCATGACGAGGATTCTCAAAGATAACGTAGCCAGTTCTTTCTGTATATTGATTTGGAAACAGATGCAATTCTTGAACGCATCCAAATGTCTCGAAATACTCTTGAAGCTGCTGTTGTTTCATTACTGGTCCGATATCCATTATAAACAGATTCTTCACCAACACATTATCTTCTTTTGTGTAGGCCAATTCCTCCTTAAAGTAATATTCCACGTTAGACCACATTGTACAGTTTTCCGTAGGTTTATAAGCAAATTTACGTCGTATTTTAAGCTGCGATAAAAAAAAAATAATTTTAATAATAATTAAATAATAAGTATTTTATGCTTTAATTCTGTTTTTCGTGCAACTCTTTTTTTGTATCATCTAAAATTTTGGACATAGTGTCATCACTATGCGTCGATCTTTTGTCCCACTAAAAACAGCTATTTTATTTGGATGCTTTCCCACTAGAAATCAGCTGATCGCCGAAATCAAAGTCAATGTATATATATATAGTCGAGTGTGAATTTGCTTATATCTAGGAATACCCTAAATATTTTGTCACTGTCACTGACATGATGCATCTCATCTCATCCAAAGGATCGATGTTTTTCCATCTCTACTTGTAGCACTTGTGTCCGGCAGTCTTGCTGAATTTCGGATTGTGTTGATGACATTAATACATATATTTTAAGCAAACCTCTGATATGTATATTTAATCAGTTCACATACACCCCCGTTTTGTTGCTCGAAATTATAAAAAAATTTAACAAAGAAGCTGACAGGTGCATTCAAAGTTGCCACATCATTTTAATTGTTTAGTGCTGCCATGTTTTGGAATAAGTCAGCGCCAAAATTCAAGTAAATCAGCAAAAAACGGGCTGGCAGCCTTGGTTCGGGGATTTCTATAATTTAAAAGCTGGAATGTTGAAAAACGTTGCATTATTTTTGTGAAAGTTTTGTCAAATTTTTGTATTCAATTAAATTTAACTGTGTTGCAGAACTTCTCCCCTTAAGTCACAAAAACTTACAACTTTTATCTGATTTCAATTTAAGAATTTTCATCAAATTGCAAATTTTTTGCCGAATTATTGCTTAAAAGCAAACGACATTTAAATTGCGCGCCATTTGCTTTTGATAATTCGTTTTAAAAAAAGGTGGCAACTTTAAATTTCTAAAAACCTTTACTTGAAGTGTCTGGCAGCACTGTCAGCAGACTGTGCGCTAGAATGCTAACTGCTATGCAAACAACAAGCTGCCTGCTTTATGCGTGTGTAACCAGTATTTTAAATTTGAATTTAAATTGTCGACAGTTTTAGTTGAAATAAAACCAGGGAATAACACCGTAACCGGTACCGGAACCGTTAACCGAAACTAACCGTAACAAATATTTATTTTGGTTTGATTCTCTGAATAAAACACAAGAAATTTTTTTCTGTTTTTGTATACACATTTATTGCAAGTTTGTTTGTTTATATTTTTGTAATGCATGTTTCGATTTTTGTTTTTGACCACCGTGTAACTACCACATCAATGCATATTCGATAATATTGATTCATTTGTTTTTTTTTTGTTTGGAATTGTGTGTGGCTTTTTTTTTGTGTGTTTTGCGATGCCAATATGTGAATGTACTTTTATTTCTTGTTCATTTTTTGGTTAAAAAAATTGTATTCCTTTTTTTTTATGTGGTAAATTGAAATACTTTTTGCAACAATGCATATTTCAATAATCTGTATAATTACATTTTTATTTTTATTGTTTTTCTTTTTCTCATTAATTTTATTTATTTTTTCATTTCGTCACGTGCATTAGTTTAAAAGGAATATATAAGTATGTACATACTTTCGAGCGAACTGTGTATGTATTTTGTCTGAGTGTGTAAAAATACACTCTGAGAAATTTAATGTATGATGATCAAAACAAATATGACTGTACTTTTTTTCTTTTTTTGTTTACTATGCGCATTTTCTCTGAGTGTATGTATGCATATTTAAATATTCAATTTATTTAAATTCCATGTTTGTTTGCTTTATACATTTTTTATTTATTTTTTTACTTTGCTTTTGATTTATTTGGTATATTTATTAAACATTTAACAAAATGCGCTCATTATATTTATGTATGTATATGTGCAATGTATAAATGTGTGTGTGTGTTAGGGTTGTTAAAATTTTTAAGAAATAACAATTTCGATAATATTTGGATGTGAAACAAAAATATCGATATCAATATCTGTACTACAAATTAGTCGTGTTTCCACTTCAATAATATTAATATTAATGTTATCGTCGGAAAAAATATCCCAAAAAATTTCGAACGATACTTTTTTTTTTTATCAACAAGCCTAGTGTGTGTGTGTGTGTGTGTGTGTATTCGCCCATTTACTTACTCATTCGTAACTGAATAACATTTATAATAATACTTAATAAAAAAAAAACAACATTTTCTATACATATATATATGTATATTTATATATATACTTGTACATAAAACATTTTGTGTATTCCACGAGACTTAATTTAATTTTCTTTCGTTTTTATTTTTAAATTAATTTTTTTTTTTTTTATAGTTTTTGTGTTAAATTACTAACTACTTATACAATGTAATGTTAACTTGTTTTACTTGTTTTAATTTGTCCGTTAAGTTTTTCATGTTTAAATACTAAATTGTTGTTGTTGTTGTTTTTCCACACATTTTCTCTTACTTTCATTATTTGCTCATTTTTCTCTTTCCTCGACCAACTGCCATCTTCCATCCCACTCTTTACGCTTACGTTTTAAATGTGAACAATTTTTCTTAAAAAATATATACGTAATAATTAACATTTCACTATTTTTTTTTGCTTTGTTTTGTTTTTTCCTCGTTTTTTCATTTTCGTATGTTTAGTTTTCTCCGTTTCTCAATTGTGTATAAAATATTTTTACTACAAAAAATCACTCTTTGCAAATAAAACTCAATGCATGTTTTTTATATTATTTTTTTTTTTTGGAATTTCTGTTAACATTTGTTTGCTTTTCTCATTTTTTTAATGTTTTTTTTTGTTTTTTTTTGTTAGTTTTGATTTGTTGAGATAACAAGCTTAAAGCGATTACATTCAGTAAGTATATAGATCAACAATCCAATTATATAGTATGCAAGTAGTACGAGTGTGCATGTGTGTGTGTGTGTGTGTGTGTGTCTTTAAAAACACACGTACATATATTTACATATATGCAGGGTCTACAATAGAAATTAAAAAAATTATAATATATTTTGATTTTTATAAATATATTTAGAAAATCTTATAAAAATTCATTTATTTTGTTATTTTTTTGTTATATAATATTTAAATTTACATCAAAAGATTTTTTTTTTTTTATAAATATGATAATTGTTTTATGATTTTAATATACGAATTGAAGATAATTCTAATTTCAGCATAAATTATTGCAAATAAAAACTTAAATTAATTTTCAAGATAAGAATTGAAAATAAACGTTTTTTATTTTTCAGGAAAAAAATACCAAAAATAATCTTTTTTTTGTTTGTAATTTTTTGTATGTATATTACAATTATATTTTAAATATTTTGTATAAATATTAAATTATATAATAAAAATTTATTTCAGGTTTTATTTATTCGTATTTAGGATCCCTGCATATATGAATGGTTTTGTTTTTTAGTGTTCGTGATGTATGTATTTGTTTCTTAAATATGTATGTATATATGTGAGCCAATCGATCAATTTGTTTAAAATATTAGTTTGCATTCGACACTCTAAACATTCAGAAGACACACAAACAAATATCAACACAAACATTTAAATATTTAATTGTTTTCATTTCCATTTATTTTTTATACACTTATCTTTTTTTTATTTTTAATTTAGTTAAATCTTTATTTGTTTTGTTTTTATTATTTATTTTCAGATTTAGTTAGTTGTTTTATTAGCTTTCGAAGTGTGTAAATTATTTTCATTTTGTTTTGAAATTCAAAAACTATTTTCTTGTTTATCCGGTCTTTAACGTGCATCCATAAAGTGAGTGTGAGTGAGAGATATAGAGAAAGATTAAAATTAAAATCAATCAATCATATCAAAATATGAAAAATTAAATAAATTAAAATTTAACAATAATAAAATGAAAAAAATTTAAATTTAAAAGTTTTTGAATTTATTAAATTTTAATAAAATAAGTAAAAAAATATTTTTCGTTGTCAAAACAATAACTTGACTTATTGTCTGAAAAACCTGAAAATTTGAAAAAATTAAAAAAAGGCATTACAGAATTACATTGAATTAAATTGAATTAATAAAGATTTTTAAGTTCATATTCTCTTAGCACTTTCTCGTCTTTTGTTTAGTTTTAAATTGTTGTCTGTTGTTGTTTCACTTGTTTCTCAAAATCAGGAGTAAAACGTATATGTATATATGTATATGTATATATAAATATCAATAAATGTATAAATATGTACGTGTATATGCAATAACATTCATATCGTAATCATAATAATTAAGTAAATACATACATATAAATATGTTAATGTGTATATCTTTAGCAATTATTCACTTTGTTTTAAGTTTTCTCATTTGTCTTCATTTAATCTCTTTTTTTAAATTTGCCCAAAAGCTTTTGGCATTTGGAACATTTTCTAGATCGGCAGTTCCAGTTCCAGTTCCAGATTCAGTTAATTTTCAACCTGTTCTTTTTATAACACTTCACAATCGATTTATTGGGTTTGTGTGTGTATATAATTAACGAGGAAATAATGTTAATTATATTTTGTGTTTGTTTCACATTTCAATTAAATTAAATTAACCAGGGACCGTAATAATTAAATCGTTTCAAATATAAATTATAAAAACTTTTTTTTTGTTGATTTTCAATAAAAAATTAATGTGATGTTTGAATAAAAGAATAATGATAAAAATAAATTAATTAGATTTTTATTTAAGAACCATAGAATAGTTTTTATTTTCAATTTTTATTTTAAAATTGAATATAGCAAATAAAAAAATGCCAAAAATTATTAAATACATCAAAAAATACTAAGACAGTATTTTGAGTATTTTTTGGTGATATTTTGGGTATGTAGTTAATAATATCTATATTCGATATGATTTATTAATTTATTAATACACGACTAAAAGCAGTCAGCAAAATATAGATATTCAAAATTAAGCTATTAATTGTATTAAGAATTGACAAGTCAAATTATTAAATTAAAATAATAAACTAAATTAAAAAAAAATTGGGGTAAAACATTCTAAATTGAAAAAAATAGCTTATTCCATGGTTTTCAAATAAAAATTTAAATGTTATTACTGTTTCAAAATTAGTTGCTTTGATTAGAAGGTGAGGTTTATTATAAAAAAAACACAGGTGGAATTTAATTTCTTTGATAAAAAATTAATACTGAAATGAAGGTTTTTCTTCTGTTTCCCATTCTTTCAAATAATTGTGTATAGCTTTGGTTTTTTTTTCAACTCACTTATTTGCGATCCCTGAAATAAACAATTGAATTGCATTTGCTTTGCGCATTGTTTATTAACATTTAAAACTTAATTATATGCATATTTTTATTTATTTTGTTTGGCTTTTCATTCTCATTGCGTTCGTTTCCATTTAGCATTATTACGAGCTTGTATAAATGTTATTCATCATTTCAATTCTGAGCTGTTAACTCTTAATTTCTCTGTCTGTATTTGTTTCCATGCCTATGTGTGTGTGTGTGTGTGTGTGTATCTGTGTGCGACGCTTTGGGCTTTGCTTTAATATTCGTTTTAGTTTTAGTATTTTTTTTAAATGGTTTTTTTTTTTAACTTTTAAAAAGCTTTCAGTTTACATTTATTTGAAACATTTCTTTATCTGCCATTGGGCATCATTTTGATTAAATATACACCTATATTTTGTATATATACGAAGAGTTTGGGAGGTTTTTTTTTTAATTTTTATTTAATTAGTTTTGTTGTTTTTTTTTTTACATTATTTCCTTAAGTTTTTGTTGTTGCTTTTCGTTTTATTTGGTGTAAATTTGCAATTGCAGTCCGTTTAGTTTTTCTGCTTCGTCAATTTTTAATCGTAGCCTTAATAAAAAAAAAAAAAAAAATAGACAACCGATAAAAAACATTGCTCAATTGTTTGTTGATTAAAATGCATAGTACTTGTTGTTGTTGTTGTTGTTTTACTGTTATATTTTGTTGTTGATTGGGTTTTAACTATTGGTAAGACTTAGATATTTAAGATTAGGATTCATATGTGATTCATTCCAATCGCTTCAGAGCACCGTCTCCATTTCGGCAATTTCCGTTTTGTAAGACCTTTATTTTTTTTTTAAAGTTTCAGCGGTGATTTCAGTAGTGATTTTAGCGGTGATTTCAATGAATCAGCACATGGGCAGCGGTTGCAGCAGTTGTCGAATGAGAAATATTAACAAAATTCCAAAATGTTAGTTCAATCGAGATGCACAAAGATATTGACACTTAAAGTTACGAGTAGAATAAATCATGCAAACTAACATCAAGATGATATTGGAAAGGTAAATTCCGAGAGAGACCGTCTTTTTGCACGATTAAAATGTCTCAGCTATGTTGTGTGAAAATTTCAACCTCCTAGGTCTTATGGCTTGGACTGTACAATATTCAGTGAGTGAGTGAGTGAGTCAGGACAAAGAGATTTTTATAAAAAGAATATCTCAGCGTATCGTTAAAAAAAAAAAAAGTTAAGATATATCCTCATTCCCATCTACAAATAATTTATAGTAAATATCTCATCAGTCAGTGAGTGAGTGAGTCAGGACAAAGAGTTTTTTTATAAAAAGAATATCCCAACGTATCGTTAAATGTAAATAAATAAAAAAGTTAAGATATATCCTCATTTCTATAAATATCTCAACAAATCGATGGCATCAGTCAGTGAGTGAGTGAGTCAGGACAAAAAGTTGTTTATAAAAAGAATATCTGAGTGTATCGTTAAAAATAAAAAAAAGGCGGCTACAGTCGAGCACACTCGACAGTAGGATACCCTGAGCCCATGTACTCTTTTATAAAAGTTGATTGTTGGCCATTTTCAATGGGCTCAGGGTATCAAAAATTACACACGCGAAACTATGAACAACTTTCGGTTTTCTAAAGTCACTGTGCTTATCACTGCAGACTACGTTATTAATGCCTCACTGAACTAATACATCACTCGATTACGATTACGACTTGCGATTTACCAAGTTATATTATATTAAAGTTTATTATATTAAACTTATTTAAAATTAATTAGAAATTGATAAATGGTAAATCGTAATCAATCATGATTAGTTCAGTGACATAATAACGTAGTCTGCAGTGATAAAACCGAAAGTTGTTCATAGTTTCGCGTGTGTAATTTTTGATAGTTTATTATATTTGATTATGATATTTGATAAAGTTTATTATATTAAACTTATTTAAAATTAATTAGAAATTGATAAATTGGTAAATCGCAAGTCGTAATCGTAATCGCTTGCAATCGATGTAGCGTGTGTCAAGAGTAGCCACAAACTACAACTTTGCTCAGCCTGCAATCTGGCAGCACCCATTTTCCTCTCTCACTCTCTCCCTCTTACGCAACAAATTCAAGCCTGCCAAAGGCTGCTGCAGTGCGCGCGAAATTTGAAATAAAAGGCAATGTCTAATTTTATGAGATTCTTAAAGCGGAAAATGCTAAGTTTTTTTTTACAACGATAATAAGCAGATACTTATTATATATATATGTGTAAGGAATCGAAAATATTAATAATTAAAATTATTATTTTGCAGCTTTCAGTGCTCGGCAAAGATGCAAGAGTAGTGCTGCAAAATGATCGCTATTTCTCTCATGCAATTTCATACATAGCTATCAGCTTCTGCTGATTTTTGCCACGCAAAAATACATATTTATATATTAAACAATTATATTTTAATCAAATTGTATATTTGTATATACATAAATTATACATTAACATTTTCATTACATGATATCGATAATATTTTTGCTTATCGCTTAATTCTTATTTGGTACCCAAAAAAAAATGGGTACTAATTCGTTCAGTCTTTGTGCGCGCCTTGCATACAAACGTGAACATGCTGTCTCGCTCGCACGTTTGATTTGCCATGCAAATGTAATTATTGAATTAAATGTAAACTCCGAAATAACTTCTTTATTTATGGGTCAATCGTTTTGAAATTTTCAGGGTCGTTTAATACGCATACTTCTCAACTGATTGTTCAGTTAGGGAGTGCTATGTCAAAAATTGCGCCTGTAAATCGTTTTTTTTCAATTTGTGGGTGAAGGGGGCGTGGCATCAAAAATTGGAAACAAACTTGACCTGCGTATGGTATTCACAAACCTGCACTCCAAATTTGAAGTCTCTAGCACTTATAGTATCTGAGATCGACGCGTTCAAACAGACGGACAGACAGACGGACAGACGGACAGACGGACAGACGGACAGGGCTAGATCGACTCGGCTGTTGATCCTGATCAAGAATATATATACTTTATGGGGTCTGCCACCCCTCCTTCTGCCTGTTACATACATTCTGCCAAACACATTATACCCTTTTTTGCCCATTTTCAATGGGCTCAGGGTATAAAAAGTTAAGATAAATCCTCATTCCTATCTACAAATAATTTATAGTAAATATCTCAACAAATCGATGGCATTAGTCAGTGAGTGAGTGAGTCAGGACAAAGAGTTGTTTATAAAAAGAATATTTCAGTGTATCGTTAAAAATAAAAAAAATGTTAAGATAAATCTTTATTCCTATCTACAAATAATTTATAGTAAATATCTCAACAAATCGATGGCATCTGTCAGTGAGTGAGTGAGTCAGGGCAAAGAGCTTTTTATAAAAATAATATCTCAACGTATCGTTAAATGTGAATAAATAAAAAAGTTGAGATAAATCCTCATTTCTATTTACAAATAATTTATAGTAAATATCTCAACAAATCGATGGCATCAGTTAGTGAGTGAGTGAGTCAGGACAAAGAGTTGTTTATAAAAAAAATATCTCAGTGTATCGTTAAAAATAAAGAAAAAGTTAAGATAAATCCTCATTCCTATCTACAAATAATTTATAGTAAATATCTCAACAAATCGATGGCATTAGTCATTACACTGCAGCATTTTCCTTCACTTTCTTCAAACTCTGACGATTATAAGTAATACGAGCCTGGACCACTTGATTGACCTCAGTATCATCCATCAATCAATAGGTACACAGAAAATACATTCCCTACCCAAAATGAAACCAACAAGAAGAAAAAAAATCAACCAGAAACTTTAAACTATTGTTGTTAAAATGCTATGACGTCACAGCTACACACATGTGTGTGTGTGTGTGTGTGTGTGTGTGTGTTTGGGTAAGCTCATAAGTTAAAAAAAAAGATGGCGATATAAATCATTTCTTATGCATTTATTTATGATATGCTAGAATTACAAGTCTCCCCTCTGTAAATTCAAACACATGTTCATCAAATAAAGTGTTTAGCAGCAAAAGTCGAGTGTGCTCGACTTTTAAATGCTCAGCATAACATATAATGATGATAATGTTTATAAGATTTATTTTTTTTTTTATATTAAATTGTTTTAATTTAAATTACAAATAAAACTTTCATATTGAATTTACAGTTCTAATAAAAAATTTATTATTGTTTCGTAATTGATTTATTAAGAACAAAAAAAAAATTTATTTATCTTAAATAATAATAATATTGGAAATTTCTCTTTCTTTAAACATCTACTTATAATAAAGTCCAACGAACTTAATTACTATTTGGCTTAAGAACATAAGCTTATTAAATGAATAGTTGGAGTAAAAATTACTAACATAGTGTGCAAAAAGGAGCTCTTTGCATTTTAATTTATCTTGTTGAAGTTGAAATTTTAATTTTATTTCTTTCTACATTTCAAATTTAATAAAAAAAACTTTTGAAAATCTAAAAATGTTAACTATAAATTTATTCTGTTCCAGAATACTCCATTAAAAAATAGTATATGTGCGATTTTTTTAAAATCATTTTACATATTTTTTTTTGAGCAAATTTGCAAATACAATTTATCTATGAATTTTTTTTTTATATTCTTTGGGATTAATAAAGACATAAAGGTGTCTGAATCTATTGAAAATCTCTACAGGGTATACAAAAACTATGGTTTACAATAGACAATCGACACCTAAGCCTTTTTTTTTTTTTTCAACTTTTGGTTCACCTGTGCTGCAAATGCTCTTGGCGAAGTTCCAAAGTGTTTTTTTTTATTGTTTCACATGGGATGAATACAAATGTACGTGTATCTGAGTATGTGTATGGATAAAAGTACTCATAAGTATGTAAATACTTATTCATATCTCTTTTCTATTCTTCTCCATTTCTTTTAATATCCTGGTCGGGTATATTCAAATATACAAAGTGATAAAATTACCAGTAAGTTCAAATTACATTTTTTTTTGTGATAAAAATAAATAAATAAATTAAACAAATCAAAACAAACAAACAAAATCAAACAAAAATCCTTAAAAATCTCCCTCTTTTTTCTATTCACTAGAATTCACTATATTTGTCTGTTGTATCGAATTTTTCCAATCTATAAATAGACCAAAACAATAAAACAAAATTAATTTCGTTTTTTATATTTAAAAACTTAATGGAATATTGATTAATCCAATGTTTAATTTGTCTAATTTCCCGGATGAATCGAAATTCAATGTTAAATTTTAAACTCTATGTTTAGTTGTAACTTACATCATTCGCTCAAAAATTTATTAATGTACGGGGTATTTCTTATTCGAGCACACTCGACTAAAGTTTTCCTACAGTTTTTTTTTTGTTTTTGTTTGTAGTACGGACAACTTTTTGGCAGTTTTATTCATGCGCTTAATTTGTACAATTTGTTGGAAAGTTTACAGAGCTTTTTTTTGTGTCATGTAGCATGATACGTGTTACGTGCCAAGCACTTGCCTCACACACACACACACACACACACACACACACACACACATGAATCTAAATCGCGTGGTTCCCATATAAAAGTCCCTCTGCCTCTATAAAACTGAAACCGAAACAAAGAAATGCTCGCAACACAGAACCGAGATCAAAGACCTCGGAATATGCAAATTTTTGTGCCAACTTTTCCACCCAGAGGGGTTGAATTTTCCCAAATCACTAAAACATATGTCGTTTTGCTTTTTTTTCGGTTGATATGTTTAGATGCTGCATAAAAAACAACTACTTTCTACCATTGGGGTTATTATTGCTATACCCCAAAGGGGGTATATTTTGCTCAAATTGATGAAACATATCTCGGTTTGTTTTATTTCTTTTTTGGCAAATTTGTTAAGATACTAAAACTATTACCACAGTTTAGCATATACTTTCCACCATTGGGGTTATTATTCCAACTTGGGAGCGTTGCATTTTCCGAAATATTGAAACATGAGTTGCTTACATGTAACAGCAGTAGTTCAATTACTTTTCATGCTTGAACGTTAAGTTCCTTCTTTGTGTTACCACC
Source organism: Drosophila innubila (assembly GCF_004354385.1). Classification (NCBI taxonomy): domain Eukaryota; kingdom Metazoa; phylum Arthropoda; class Insecta; order Diptera; family Drosophilidae; genus Drosophila; species Drosophila innubila. The sequence goes on from NC_047626.1 coordinate 1,760,383, forward strand.
CAGAAGGGGGTGTAATTTGTGAAAATTTGATTTATATGTGAACTGTGAATTTAAGACATGAATTCTTAGACATGATATTGAAATTATGGCATATAACAAGAGTTTTCTATTCACTTTCCACACTTGGGGCTAGGAATACGACTTGCTGCTTTTCACCCAAAAGGGGTTTAGTATTTTTTTTAATAAATCTCAAAGTTTTTAAGTTATAAAAGTCTGACTTTTATATTAAGTACAGAAATGATTTTGCAAATATTAGAAAAAAAGTTTTATAATCATTTTCCTCCCATGTGACTGGCATATCGTCGTATAATTAACATAAAAATATCAGTTTCCCAACATTTATTGCTCATCCCTCAGTCAGTAAGTCAATAAATGTAATTAGTAATAAAGATAGTGATTAGAAATTGAAAGTACATACGAGCACAAGCAAATAGACATTCAGGAAGGGAAAACAGCTTAGATTGGAGAGGGTCAATGATTGAATGATGGCACAAATTGAGGTCGAGTGGTTCCACTAAATGTTAAACTGGTCAATTCAATGCTGCAATTTTCAATGATATTCATGCCCTAATGGATTTGATTTGATTTCTTAATCGCAATGTGCGCAGATCCCGTATTTGAAATGGCAACCTGGTCTGTTCTGGACAGGAAGGAGTTTTAAGAGGGAAAACGCCAGAGTCGGAGTGCTCGACTGTTAATTGCCCAGTACCCATATTTTTGATTCAGTCACCATAAATAACATATATAAATAAAAAGAAAAAAATGTAAATTAAATACATGTTAATAAAAAAATTACCGCGAATAGATTTTTAATAAATAAACCAAATTTTGTATCACAAATTTAAAATTTTATATATTTTTTTGAAATAAATAAACAACAAATGAGAAAAGTAAACATTTAATAAATAATAGGTTCATATATAGCGCAAATATTAAATATAAGAAAAAGAAAAAAGTTTAAAAAACTTTTATGACTGGCATTAAACCACAAAGCAATTGCTTAAGGTTTAAAATAAATTAAACTATTTATTACTTTTGGCTTATTTCAATTATCTTTCCTGTTTATAAACCAATCGTATAGCAAACTTTACGTGTCCCAAATTTCAAGAGCGTAGCTTCAAAATTGCTTTTGTTTTACGATTTTTATCCATTTCCGGGAGCTTAGGGAGGTGCGGCGAAATGGTAAAATATTTCTGATCTGCGCGCAGACTATACAAGTATTGTCACCAAATTTAGTTGCTCTAACTCTTATACTCCCAGAGATCTAGATGTTTATACAAACGGAACAAAACGAACACAAGCTTATAAGCCTTTGTATGCTTTGGGTACCGGGCTAATAGGTAGAAATGTTTGGGGTGGGGCTAGATAACGTAATATAGAGAGTGTGTCGAAAGCAGACGAAACTGTATGCAAATGGTCACACACACACACACACGTACACACACACACACACGCTTCCCTTGAACCCACAATCCGCAATTCATAGTACACAGTTTCCTTCACAGCGCGGATGTGGAACAAAACCCAAATGAATGACAACAGGAAAATGTGTCGGAAATTGTGCTGCTGGGACTATGACGAGACTGGTGTCTACACAGTGTTGCCATCAAATCAGGAAGCGAGATAAGCTAATTTAATAAAGTAATTTCCATATATTTTTATTAGAGCAGAAGCTGAAGCAGGAGCTGAATGCCTGGCAGGAACATGGTCCACATTTTGGACTGAACTGGACTGGACTGGACAGAAATAACAACACTGAAATGTTATACTAATCAATTGCTTAATTGAATTATCACAGAGTACACTGGGAAAAATGGCTAGATTAAGTTATAATGTTAATAGCAAAAAAAACTGTAGAGCATATCATTCATTTATAGTATTTTATAGTACAAAAAAATTGAAAAAATAATAAGAAATTAATTGTATGATTTACATAAAACACTGAATGCTATTTTTGCCACTATCTAGCATAATTATATACGCTAAACTGTCGATTTTGCCCACTGTACAATGTATGGGGAACATGCTTAACGATGTTACTAAATGTCATGTGGGGAAAGCATGCAAGACCGTCATGTAGGGTGGGTAGGAAAGTGGTTAGGGTGGGTAGGGTGGCACACAATAATAGAAAACTTACCACCTGTATAAATCTTGAGCGCTGGCAGCCAAACTGAGATTTCCGAGCAACGGTGGACGCTCCTTGAGATGATGATGATTCAGCAGATCGGACGAAGAGGCCAGTCTGACAAAAAAAAAAATTAAATTCGAATTTTCATATTATAAAATTGAGACGAAAAAAACTGCGAAGCAGAAGTTTGATTCTCTATAAGATTTTAATACATAATACTAAAAATAACCAAAATTTTGAAATCAAACTTTTAAAAATTAACAAACCAAAAACAAAATTTTTTTTCTATCATTATTACAGTTCTAATTCTTATGTTATTTAGATCCAGGAGAGTCTTTATTCCCTCTTATTTAAATTTTCTAATTTTTGAACCTTTTTTTTCTAAACATCTTTTGGTTTCTTAAAAATTTCCAACTTATTTGGTTTCTTTGTTTTTGTAATTCCTTCATATTCCTACATTTTAGGAAAAGTGTGTATATTTAAGATAATAGATACTCTAAAAAAACATATTTTAAGTTAAAATTATGCAGTCTTAAGACATTCAAACAAAATTTAAGTTTAAATTATTAAAACCAACTTTACTTGAAATTTTGGAAGCAATTTTTTCTGAATATAGAATCAAGTAATGCCCATAAATACATGTATTTTCTAATATAAATTTCCTTATTGTTAAACCTTAATTTTGAAAGCTTATTTCGGTTTTTTTTTTAAATTTTGGTACATAGTTTTTTTTTTTGTTTTTTAATTCTTTCATCTGAAATACTTAAAATTCGAAAATTAAAATTTTAAGGTAACAGATACCTAAGAAAAAATTTTGTCAAATTTTAAGACATAATTAAAAATAAAATTTAAGGAAATAAGTCCAACTTTTATTTTGATACATAGTTTTGTTTTTTTGTTTTTTAATTCCTACATCTGAAGTATTTTAAATTCAAAACTTTTAAGGTAATAGATACCTAAGACAAAATTATGTCAAGTTTCAAGACATTTAAAAAATAAAATTTAAGGAAATAAGTCCAACTTTTATTTTGATACATAGTTTTGTTTTTTTGTTTTTTTAATTCATACATCTGAAATATTTAAAATTCGAAACTTTTAAGGTAATAGTTACTTAAGACAAAATTTTAGTCAAGTTTTAAGACATTTAAAAAATAAAATTTTAGGAAATAAGTCCAACTTTTATTTTGATACATAGTTTTGTTTTTTTGTTTTTTAATTCTTACACCAGAAATATTTAAAATTCGAAACTTTTAAGGTAATAGATACCTAAGACAAAATAGATACCTAAGACAACATTTTGTCAAGTTTCAAGACATTTAAAAAATACAGTTTTAGGAAATAAATCCAACTCTTACATAAAATTTACAAAATTAGGAAACCTACTTTGATTTCCTTCAATTTTATAGCTAGTTTTGTTTCCCTGCTTTTATAATTCATATGAAAATATTCGAAATTCATATGAGATGTAGGGTATTTTGTAGGCTCTTACCTCAATTGCGGCGCTTTGATGCCGTGCTTGTCCATGACCTTCTCCAGTTGACGCACCCGGAGTCTGGACATGTCCAGCTCGTGTTTAACCTTCCACAGGTGCGTGTCGCAAATGGGATCGTTGCATCGATGCTTTTTCAAGATCTCCGTGGCCTCGAAGACGGCGCCACGAAATGTCAACGATTTGCCCATGGACAGCGAGATAAGGGCACAGCAATGACCGCCATCTTTTTTGGCCAATCTCTTGCGAATGTACTTGAAATAAACGTGTTCCAGCAGCAGCAATAATGCGGCCAAAAGAATGCCAGCCATGAGCAGTAGAAAGGCCGACAAGAACTGCTCCAATGCCAAAGGATCTGATGATTTATGCTCCTGTTTACCCGGTCGACAAGTGCCTGTCATCCAATAGCGACGCAGTCTCTCCAAATCTCCATTGGCTCGGAACTCTAAAAGACGCTTGTTGAACATCTGCACGTACTTGGAGTTGCGACTAAAGGCGAGTCCATAGCCTGAAATGTGAAGAAATCAAACACATGGGTTTATCAGAGAAGAATGCATCGAAAACTCTATATACTCCTTGATAAAAACAATTTTTACTGACTGTCTGGAGGCTTAGTGTTTGAAAAATCACAGTTTTTAATTAGTTTTGTCATAGACTTTAACTTTTTTCATACTTTTTCCATTCATTATCATTCTGTAGCCAAAACGGTAGGAGCTAGGAGGCTGAAATTTGTACACAACACAGTTTTTAACTAACATCATTATGTGACTGAATTTCTTTATACATATAGATAAAACTCTTTGTCCTGACTGAATGACTCATTAATTATAATTCTGAAAGCAAAACCGTAAGAGCTAGAAGGCTATAATTTTGACACAACACAGTCTTTAATTAACTTCGTTATGTGATTGAATTTCTTTTTACATATAGATAAAACTCTTTGTCCTGACTGAATGACTCATTAATTATAATTCTGAAAGCAAAACCGTAAGAGCTAGGAGGCTGAAATTTGTACACAACACAGTCTTTAATTAACTTCGTTATGTGACTGAATTTCTTTATACATATAGTTAAAACTCTTTGTCCTGACTGAATGACTCATTCATTACCATTCTGGAGCTAAAACGGTCAGAGCTAGAAGGCTGAAATTTGTACACAACACAGTTTTTAATTAACATCGTTAAGTGATTGAATTTCTTTTTACATATAGATAAATCTCTTTGTCCTGACTGAATGACTCATTAATTATAATTCTGAAAGCAAAACCGTAAGAGCTAGAAGGCTGAAATTTGTACACAACACAGTCTTTAATTAACTTCGTTATATTATTGAATTTTTTTATACATATAAATAAAACTCTTTATCCTGACTGAATGACTCATTCATTACCATTCTGCGCCCAAAACGGTCAGAGCTAGAAGTCTATAATTTTGACACAACATAGCTGAGGCATGTAGGTAAAAACAGCCTGAATTTGTATTTAATTTTGTGTTTCGACCCTGCAATTTGTTTATGGCAAAGCATGCCTACGATGAGGAAAACCTTTCTTGGGACTGGGGAATAATTCTTATAACTCACTTGACAAATATACTCGTAATAAGCACTCCATTAACATATTGAACAAATTTAAAAATTTTGTATGCTTGTATTATATTAAAATGCGCTTACCAGTCATGGCATACCAGCTGCCCACAGTCATCAGGCGACAGTCCTCATCCTGGGCAACCAAATAGTCCAACACGGTGCCGTCATAGATGAAGGAATCCAGATTACCATTCAGAACAGCGGCAACGCCATCAGCTACGCTTGTCTTATTGTATCTGTCAAATGAAGAAAGAAACAAGGAATTGAACATCAATTGATCCTAGTTCGTTAGGCAATTCGCTACTTACTGCTTCATGTAGTAGTGCATGTCCTTAAAGTACTTGTGAATCGTCGAGTCCGTGTGGCTGTAGGGAATCGTGCCGTATTTGAATGAAGGCTTGTGTGAATACGGATGCACCAAGCGGCTGTCGTTGAGTCCACTGAACTCGTGGAACTCCTCTCTGCAAAGAAACGTGGGTGAGTTAGGTTCACAGTAAATAATATAATTATAATTTGAAAATATTTGGAATTTCGTTACTCTAGAAAAAGTTAAATATGCATTGTTTCAACTTCTCTCAGCATTTTTTTACAAAATTAATTAAATTTGAATGCAGAATGAATTTAGGAGCCAATCCATGATCAAAATGACATTCTGTTTGAAAATCGGTTTAGTTTTGACAAAGTTATGAGAGTTTAAAGTTGGTCAGACTTAAGATCTATCCACTTTACAAGTCAAAATTTTTGTTAAATTTGACATGAATTTTTACAAAAAAATGAAGTGTCTCAGAATCAAGTTTAAAGTGTTATTTTATACTAATAACGATATTAGAAGTCGATTTAAAGTGTAAGCTTGAGATTTAAAATTTTGAATTTTAAAAATTTCAAAGGGGGGACCCTTAGCATCGAATCCAAGACTTAGGGAAAAATAATTTTTTTTACAAAATTAATTAAATTTGAATGCAGAATGAATTTAGAGGCCAATTCATGATCAAAATGACATTCCGTTTGAAAATCGGTTCAGTTTTGACAAAGTTATGAGAGTTTAAAGTTGGTTAGACTTCGGATCTATCCACTTTAAAAGTCAAATTTTTTGTTAAATTTGACATGATTTTTTACAAAAAAATGGAATGTCTCAGAATCAAGTTTAAAGTGTTGTTTTATACTAATAACGATATTAGAAGTCGATTTTAAGTGTAAACTTGTGGTTTAAAATTTTTAATTTTCAAAATGTCAAAGGGGGGACCCTTAGCTTCGAATCCAAGATCTAGGGGAGAATAATTTTTTTTACAAAATTAAATAAATTTGAATGCAGAATGAATTTAGAAGTCAATTCATGATCTTAAAGACATTCCGTTTGAAAATCGGTTCAGTTTTGACAAAGTTATGACAGCTAGAAGTTGGTCGGATTTTGACCTAGCTCTTTAACTTATTACGATGTAAAAAGTAGAGTAAAACTTTTAAGTTAACATAAAATGAATTTTCCAATTTTTGCAACATTATTTCAATGCTAATTTAAAAGTTATGATAATACTTATAGGAACAAAGTGAAGAAGGGAGATCTTGAGTACTAACCTGGTTATCATGAAGGCCGCCAGGTTGGCAGTGTAGATGGCAAGGAAGACGACGGCGAAGAGAGCCCACACATTGGTCATGAAGCGTGAGGTAAAGCCACGGGGAGAATCCACATGAACGGCCGCTTGGAAGAGTACCGCCCAGACCAGCCAGTAGGTGCGGAAGAGGGAGAACCGATAGGGTGTAACGTTCGTGTTCTGCAGGTACAGCTTCATGTCGTAGCCGCTGGGTGAGAGCCACTCGAAGAGAAAGATCATGAAAGTAGCTGCCTGGATGGCGACGATGCCAACCTGTTGATTTCAACAGGAAGCGGGAAGCAGGAGGCAGGAGATATCGGGATGTGGCAGAAGCAGAGATAGATAGAGAGAGAGAGACATAGTAAGCATATTGGACTTACCGGATGAGAGGTAGCTCTAGACCAAGACAAGTTATAACTACAGCTACAGTCGAGCTGCTCGACTGTTAAATGCCCAGTATCCGTATCTTTACATGCGCTGGATTCAGTCAACATAAAATTTCAAAATAAAACAAAAGTCAGAAAAAAAAATATAAAAGGAAGCATAAAAAATAGAAAATCCTTCCTAGATTCAAATATTTTTATTATTAATTTTTTGAGACAAAACAAGCAACATATAATTATAAAAAATTAATGAATTATAAAAATATTAAATGTTCCAGAAATACAAGCAAATTTAATTTAATGAAATTTAATTCACATTTTGTCAAATCTTTTGACGTTGTCTTTCATTATCTTCGCTGTTTATTAACAGATTAAGCTGAAATTTTCAGACAACTTGTGTTAAATAGTAGACTTTACGTGTCCCAAATTTCAAGACTGTAGCTTTAAAATTGCTCTTGTTAAACGATTTTTCTTCGTATGCGGAGGCGGAGGGGGCATGGCTAAATGCTAAAATAAGCATAATCTGTTTGAGAGCTTAACAAGTATTGATACCAAATTTAGTTGCTCTAGCTCTTGTAGTCTCAGAGATCTCGATGTTGAAACGAACGGACTGATAGAGAATTTCACAAATTGACAGCTTTTGTGTACTAGTTACAGGGTACTGGGTAGTGTCTACTAATAATGATGATCGGCTACTTACCAGCATCCAGGAGGCCGTATCGAAGGGTTCCAGAAAGGCCGTGGGCGATATGATGCCCGTACGTTTGGCAACAACGATGGCAATACCGGTTTCCATGAACGGTTCGCTAAAATCGACGACCGCTTCGCGCTCGGTGTTGATCATGAGAGATGTGAGTACCATGTCCGTCTTGCGGTTAACCAAGTCGGCAATTAAACCATTCCATTTACCATTCTCAAGTGTACCCCATTTACCATCTTCAACCCGTACCAGTTCGTAGGTGAAGCCGAGCTCCTCGGCAAATTTCTCGAGCAGATCAATGCAAAAGCCACTGCAGCATTGATAGAAGGACTCATTGCGGTGTGCTTGACCCACATCAATGTCGGCGGCCATCTCATGATCGGCAGCGACACGGCAGAGCACACCGCGGTCCATTAAACACTTGCCACTGACTGGATCAGCGGGTGACAGATTGATATAGGGTGCCTCCTCGAGGAATGTGATCTTTAAATGGAATTTCTCGGGCACACCTTGCGGCGGAGCGTGCGAGTTACCTGGCCACGCAATATCGCGTATATCCAATCTCTGTGTCTCCCACGACTTCCATACCCCAATCTGACAGCAATTTCCAAATCCATTTACAATACAAAAATACACAAAAAAAAAAAAGCCAAGTTTTTTTTTTTTTTTTTTTTTTGCATATTATACAAAGCAATCGTGATTATGATCATGATGTTGTATGGTGTTTAAGGTGTTTAGAGTGCCAGAGAAAGATACAATAAATTTAAGAACAATATTGTGAGTATATTGTGAATATTGTGAATATTTTCTGTGAGCAAGTGAAAGTTGCATGCAAAGCACTTAAAACTTACCTCCTCCCAAACGAGATTCTTATTGTTCGCACTGGGCCGAAGATTCATGATCTTAAGCTCCGCCGACTTCAGATCACCATCTGCAGTGAACTCAATATTCGGCTTGTTCAGATCCCCCTCAATGGACACGTTGCGCAAGTACTTGAAAAAGCTGGCAAGAATAAATAGATTAGCAAAAATTATAGTTAAAAAAAGCACCAAAAAAAAAAAAAAAAAAAAAAAGAAAACATAAGTTGAGAAACTCAACTAAGAAATACATTTAGATTTAACAAAATGCGACAAATCTATTTTAATAATATTAGAATCTTTTTTTTAAGCTTTTCTGACTTAATTTTTAATATCTTTTCAAATACTTAGTTGTACATAAAGGAGCAAATATTTTAAAATTAAACAAAAAAAAAAAAAAAAAAATTGAAAGATACCAAAATAAAGAAACAAAACATTAGAAATGGAACATAATTAGGAAAATCATTTAAGAAAAACTATTTTGTGTAAAAAGCTTAGGAAAGTCTACACTAATAATATTAGTACTTTTTTTTAAATTATTTTCCTGACTTCTTTTGAATTATCTTCAAAAAATTCGAAAGACTTAAATTAAAAACAAAATATTGCTTTAATATTGTAATTATTTCAAAAAAAAGACAAAAAAACTATGCAGAAACATTCTTTAAATACTCTTCCTTATTGTGTAGAAATGTCATATTCATATTTTGACATATTCATGTGACAATAAAATAAAAACTTTCTTTTATCGAAATATCAGTCTTGAATTTAAAGCCAAATTCAAAGGCTTTCTTATTTTAATTTAATAATAACAATTATTTTGTTTTAAATGGTTTTCTAATTTTGTCTTGGTTTTCAAGTTTTCTTATTCTAGGTATTATTTGTCGAATTTCTGATATATAGGCACTCACATCTCTCCATTGTCCCAGCGACCACGACCCTCGTCCTCGCAGGACAGCGACTGTGTGGTGAGTCGTCTGTCCTTATTGGCCGGATCTGTCAGATAGGCTTCCACACCATAGCTATAGATCTTGATGGCATTCGATATTTCGTTCATTAATGCGGCGCTGCTCGTATCGAAATGAACCCCGAGCATTCCAACTGGAAACTGCGAATGTGCATCCTTCTTCTCAATCACCGACTGACTGACAACCCAGACATAATTCTCCCCCGTTAATTTCATTTCCTCGGCGGCACGCAGAATGGTAATGGCCTCCGTTTGTGTGGCATAGAGAAGCATCACACGTGCCTCGCTGTTCACCAGCTCCATGAGATCGCTCGTCCGGGTCACCACAATCGAGTTGAGTATGGTGAACTTGAAGTGTTCCTGCATTTAGGATTGTTCAGAAAATATAGTACAAATACAAAACAACATTGCATAAATTTAAATGCAGAATGAATAAATATTTAAATTCATAATTAAAATGCTATTCCGCTTGAAAATCGGTTTAGTTTTGATCAAGTTATGCAACAAAATCAAAACCGCGATCTAAAGAAAAAAACTTTCCTTAACTAAATTAAATAAACTTGAATGCAGAATTATATTAAAAGCCAAAACATGATCAAAAAGACATTTCGTTTGAAAATCGGTTCATTTTTGACAAAGTTATGACAGTTTGAAGTTGGTCTGAACTTTGACCTAGCTACTTTACAAGTCAAAACTTTTGTTCAATTTAACATGATTTTTTACAAAAAAATGAAAGGTCTCAGAATCAAGTTTAAATTGTTGTTTTATACTAATAACGATATTAGAAGTCGATTTAAAGTGTAAACTTGAGATTTAAAATTTTGAATTTTCAAAATTTCAAAGGGGGGACCCTTAGCATTGAAAATCGAAGACGAGATCTAGAGGAAACTAATTTTTTTTACAAAATCAATTAAATTTAAATGCAGAATGAATTTAGAAGCCAATTTATGATCAAAAAACCATTCCGTTTGAAAATCGGTTCAGTTTTGTCAAAGTTATGGATGTTTAAAGTTGGTTCGACCTTTGACCTAGCATCTTTAAAAGTCCAAGTTTTTGTTAAATTTAAACGTCTCAGAATTAAATTTAAAGTGTTGTTTTATACTTATTACGATATAAGAAGTTGATTAAAAGTGAAAACTTGCGATTTAAATTTTTTTAATTTTCTAAAAATTTAAACTAAAAATTCGAACCAGCTGGTTGAACTTTCCCATATTGATATTGTTACTCAAATATCTGTTTTGACAAAACTATGACAAGTATTTCAAGAAAATTGTACAATTTATTAGAAACACAAACATTCTTAGAAACGAAAACACGTATAATTTTAAGTCGTGCCTAGATATTAATATAATATTTTTTTTAACCAATTGTTATCGATATTGATATGTTTCTTTTGTTTTAACCCTACCTGCATCTCTGCCACACGTTCCCGCACCGCCTGCACAAAGTCATCGTGTCCGGCAATTTGTGAGGTCACTACGGAGAATTGATGCCACTTGTATCTCTCCAAAATGCTCAACATTGCTGCACTTTGATGCTCAATGCTCGGTGCCAATTGCAATTGGAGTGTCGACTGCGACGCTCGTCGCTCCAATCCCGAATTGTCCGCATTCCAAGAGATCACCGGTATGCCCAAGTATCCGGCCAATTGCAGAAAATACTGAGCCGAGGCTGTGCTGTGTCCAAATTGCTCGTTGTTCATCATGTAGAGAATCGCCGAAACATTCACTCGCAGGAATTCCTTGCAAAGCGTGCTCAGAATCGCTGTAAGTAAATAAAAGTAAGAAAAAATGGGTTAAAAATCATTGAAATCATCGTTAAATCTTTAATTTAATCATATTCTTGATCATAAATCGTTTGAAATACATTGATGTTCCTGAAAAATCGAACTCCTTAAAATTCCTAATGTCTTTTCTTTATTTGTTTGTTGTATAAATTATTTTCAATGAGCAAAAAAAATCGAAGCTACGATTTAAATAAGTTTTAAAAAGTATATTTGATAGGAAGAAATATTTTATAGTGTGCTTTTGGACACCACTGATATACATAAATGAGCCCCAAAACTAAAAATCTACTTAAAATTCCTAATGTCTTTTCTATATTTGTCTGTTGTATAAATTATTTTCAATGAGCAAAAAAAATCGAAGCTACGATTTAAATAAGTTTTAAAAAATATATTTGATAGGAAAAAATTTTATATAGTGTGCTTTTGGACTCCACTGATATACATAAATGAACCCCAATATTAAAAAAATCTACTTTTTTCAATAATTCAATATTTTTATGAAAATTCAATGAATTGGTCTGAATATTCCGATGAACCGATAAAAAAATCTACTTTTTTCAATAATTCAATATTTTTATGAAAATTCAATGAATTGGTCTGAATATTCCGATGAATCGACGATTCGATGTTGTCTACTCGTTATATTTTTCAGCATGTGGCGCCAGCTAGACGCACAAGCACTCCAGTTTACATAAATAAATGAAACTAAGATACATGCTGTATTGGCGCCAACCAGACGCACAAGCAAAATTTTAATACAACAAATCTAATGTTAAAATCAATTTAGAACTAAAGATTTCATGTTTTTAGATGTTGTTATATATGAAATCAGATAAGATAAAATGCATATATATGGGTGGAAATATAATAGTATACGGCTAATTACAGAAATTCATCCCGAACCCCAACCACGAAATCTTTCCGTCAAGCCACAATTTGTCCTACGTGCTCTAATTTAAGTGCGATAATGTGAACAGTGTGGATTGTGGAGCGTAGCCAATTGAGCGTTAGATAGTGAGGGGGGATAGAGCATTAACATACGGGTAATCACAGATAAAGGCCTAGTCCCCCCGTAGCCTCTCTTAAAACCCGAAACTGCTCTACAAACCACAATTTGTTCTACGTGCTCTCATTTAAGCGCGTATAACGCCCGCTGGCGATAATGTGGACACAGTGTGGACATTGTGGACATTGTGGACACTGTGGATTGTGGAGTGCATACACTGATAAAAAAAAATGTTCTGAAATCAAGATTTTGGTCTCAAAACTTAAAATTTTGGTCTAAGAAAGGCGTCGAAGACATAAAAACAAATAAACATTTCGGACTTAAGAACATTTTAAATAAGTTCCACTATAGTATAAGTTACTATTAATAGTAACAGTAGGCTATAAAAACTAAGTAAAATAAAATAAGAACTTGTAAATTCACATTAAATAAAGTTAGCCATTTAAAAAAAAAAAAAAAAAAAATTTTAAATAAGACCAAGTTCTTATTTTAAGAGTAAATGTTCTTGAAATTAAAATAAAAAAAATTAAAAGATAAAAAAAATTATTTAAAATATTTTTTTTATTTAAATTTTTAATTTGTATAGAATTTATTTTTTTTTTTAAATTTTATAAGTGTTATTTTATTTTTTTTATTAGTGGGATTCGAACCGACGCTTACTTAACCAAAGTACCACGAGGCCACCATTTATTTTATATGAAATAGTACATACTTATACTTTCTGAAAAATTTAAGAATTTTATTCTTGCAGCAAGAACTTTTATCTTTTAGATTAATATTCTTTAAATAAGTAATATGGTCTTAAAATGTTCCTATTTTAAGAACAAAATATTCAAGATGCATGTTCTTGATTTTGGAAGCTGATCTTTTTTTCAGTGTTTGCGGCCCGCTTTGGTTACCCAATTGACCGTAACGCCCTCAGCTATGGAATCTCCGTTTCTTCCCTCCTCCTTGCTCCCTTTCACTGTGTGCGTGCCTTGTTTACAGATGTGTGGCAATTAATTACAGATTAGCCACCGTCTGAGCGTGTTAATGGTGGTGCAAGTGGTGTGAGAGCGTTGCCGGTGGGGGCAACATTTTGTTTTATTAGGTTAGGCGTATCAAGTATCGCCCTGATATCGCACAGTGGCCTAAAATCGCTTATCAATTAAAAATTTCAAATCTTAAATTTATTTCAATAAAATTACCAATAATTATAAGTATTTGTTTAAATTTTATAGCCTTAATTTTTAAAAAATTTTTAATTGAGTGATTCGAATCATAGAGCAAAACTAAGGTTCTGTTTCTGAACCGTTATCTATATCCGCTAATAGCAAAGTTTTGCTCAAACCTTGCTTCAATTCCATACAAACAAAATTTTTATTCGTTCTTATATTTTTCTTGATTTTTAAAGCCAAAAAATTTTTTTATTAAATAAAATATTCGAATTTTGTAAATAATCTAAATTTATTTTTTGATTTAAATATGATTTTCTACGCTTTCTTTTGGCCCCAAATTTACGAATTAAGCAACTTATATTATCTTAAATTTCACATCACTTATTCCAATAAATTGGTTTTGATAAAGTTATAGTTAAAGCTAAAAATAAAATTTATTTCTTGCATATTTATTTAGTATTTTTCGCGCTGTAGAACATAGAATTTAATTTGTTTGAAGGTATATTCTGATGTCCAGAAGTTTCTAATTTAAATCTGGCTTATATTGTTTTTATTGCTCATTGGGATTGTTAAATAAGTAAATTTAAATTCAAAATAATAAACAAAAAATTACATGCCAAAAAAATAATTCTACAATTTCCATAAGTCACCTGAAAATCACTTTTAAAGAAATTAAATTAATATAAGCAAATCTAACTACTTGTCCCACTGTGTTTTAATGAGAGTTGGGGTTCGAACCCAATTGTTGGTAAGCCATGGAGGCTGTGGCCCAAACCCAAACCACTTTTTAATACTTAATTTACCCGAGGCCGCTTTACAGCTCACATGCGTGCAAAGTGGAAAAAGCCGCCCCAACCACAACCCCAATACAAAAAAAAAAAAAAACGCATAGACCCGCTAATTGACCTATTTAAAAGGTGTAGAAAGCGTAAGGCAAGAGATGGAGAAATACGGCCTGATAAAAGAGGTAGAAAAGCGGCATTATTCATGATGAAGTGCAGCCACATTGTAATTAATTCATACGTTTTTCCAACTGGGAATAGAAGGCAATGTTTTAGACTCCTGACTGTGAATTTTAACCTATTACCAGCATTAGCAACACAGCATCGACATCCTATCGATTTGAAAGCGCTTGTGGGGCTCACTTTGTTAATTTTTAGCCCAGTATTGCAAAAGGGTATCGATTTGTGGCAAACTCTGTCTCTTCCTAAGAACAACTAAAAATCAGAGACTTAAAGAGTAGTACTAACTAAATTTGGTGACAGTTTTTGTGTAAGCTGCCCGCAGATCAAGTTTATCTTCGAGTTTTGACTTAGGGGGAGTCCCCGCAAATGGATAAAACACGCAAACCAGGAGCAATTTTAAAGCTACAGCCTTGAAATTTGAACAATAGATTGTGTGATATTCAACAAACATTTGCTGATAATTTTGTCTCGATCAATTAATAATCAGAGAAGATAATTGACATTTAGTTATGCATAGTTTAATGTAGTTTCAATTTCGAAGAATTGCCTTAACTGCCGACGGTTCAAATGTCGCTTGTTTTAATCATAGATTTATTTTTAAATATTCAATTAAGCTGAAATAATAAAAACATTTTTTTTTCTGATAAATTGAACAAAGGTTCGAGCCCGAAGCTTGGGTTCAGGGGGTATATAAACAGATTCGTGAACCGAACCTAATTTTTACTTTATTTTGTAAGTTTTTATACCCGTTACTTAAAAAATGAATAAAAGGGTATATAGTGTTCGTTGGAATGTATGTAACAGGGAGAAGGAGGCATCTCCGACCCGAGTCGATATAGCCATGTCTTTCTGTCCATCTGTCCGTCCGTCCGTCCATCTGTCCGTCCGTCCGTCCGTCCGTCCGTCCGTCCGTCCGTCCGTCCGTCCGTCCGTCTGTCCGTCCGTCTGTCTGTCTGTCTGTCTGTCTGTCTGTCTGTCTGTCTGTCTGTCTGTCTGTCCGTGTGTATGTCCGTCTGTCTGTCCGTCTGTCTGTCCGTCTGTCTGTCCGTCTGTCTGTCTGTCCCTCTGTCTGTCCGTCTGTCTGTCCGTCTGTCTGTCCGTCCGTCTGTCCGTCCGTCTGTCCGTCCGTCTGTCTGTCTGTCTGTCCGTCTATTTATATTATCTATAATATCAATAAAGTAGAACGGGAGTAAAAGCTAAGTCTTTTTTTTTTTAATTGCTAGTGCTTATCTCGAGTAAGATTACTAGGCTTCAAACAGTCGAGCAGTTGGACTGTAGTGCTCTTGGCTGATTTTGTTGGGTTGAGTTGGGCTGGAATGTCGATGGTATGGATGGGGATGGGTATGGGAATGGGAATGGGGTTTCACAAAGGATGCTGCTGTCATGGAATTCTCATTTTCATTACATGCCGAGGACAAATGCCAGTCCTCGCCCCGACGCTTTGTCCTCGTGTTTTACATGGCTTGTTCAATTTTTGAAAACAATGACCAGCGATAATTTAGAAAGTTTTGTAAAGAGGAGAAGACTTGCTCGTCTCTCTCTCTCTCTCTCTCTCTCTCTCTCTCTCTACTTGAAAAGACTCGGCTTTGGGCGACAGGCGACGATGTGAATGACATGTCAAAGTTGAGACTTGAAAGTCGAGAGCGTCACTTGAGCAAACATAACTTGTGCCAAGCCAAAAATGAGTAGAAAACTGACAACAAAATGACTAGAAAAAAAATAAAATAACGACGAACGTGTCGAAGTTTTTGGGAACGTGAAACCTGAATTGAGATTGGGTAAACTGTGGGGTGTTCTTCTTCTTTATTTTTTTTTGGAAAGGGAGCTGCTAAAATCTGAAATCTGAAAATCTCATCAAAAAGTTTAATTAACTTTTTCATCAGTTTATTTCTGGTATTTGCATTTGGTTTTGGCTGAAGGAGCTGCTAATTTTACCAAACACTTTTTATGTGCACTGCCAAAACAGTCATGCATTCAATTACCAACACCTCTTGTCGTCAGTCAGTCAGTCAGTCAGTCAGGACAGAGAGCTGGAGCTGACAGCGTGCATTGATAGATAGAAAGATTGATAGATTCGGAGTTGCAGATACATGAAAAGCGGACAGACAGCGCAAAAGATAGATGGAAAAGTCGAATTGATGGATTGATAGACCGTCAAAGTGAGCAACCAGAGAATGTGACCACTTAGTAGACCAAGATACAGCATAGTGACAAAATCGAAATAGAAAAAATAAAAAGAAAAATACAATAGAAGCTGAAATAGAAGGAGAACAAATTTATAGCACCTGACTGTTGAGTAATTTTATTTTTGCTTAAATTAATTATCAAAATTCACTTTAAAGTTTAAACTGTTAACACATAAGAGTGCTAAAATTTGAGTATTACTGACTTAAAAATACCCGGAAGCTATAATTATTTATTACTTAGACTCTAAAACTGTTAACTCTTTTCCTCAAAATACAAATTTTTATATATTTTGAACTAATAAGTGCTAAAAATAGAGTATACCTGACTTGCATATACCCGGTAGCTGGAATTTATCTAAATCTGTAAGCGCAATTTTCTTAAATCGTTTATTTTAAAATCACATTCAAAATATAACAAATTAGAGTGCTAGTATTAGAGTATTACGGCTTTAAAAATACCCGGTAGCTGGAATTATTTGAGCACTACAGCTGCAAACTCTTTTTCTTAAATCGAGAATTTAAACCAATAGCCGTTTTAATATTTAATTATTATCGACCTAAAGATACCCGGTAGCTGAAATTATTAAGACTGCAGTTACTCAAAATCTGTAAACTTTTTTTTAAATCAAAAATGTAAAGTAAATTCTTTCAGATGATACGATTATTTCTAGCTTAAAAATACCCGGTAGCTGAAATTATTTAGACTTCAATTACGTGGATTCTCACAACTGTTTTTCTAATGTCGCTAATAGTAAATCTCTTTCAAAAACAACAACAAAAGAGATTCCAGTTTATTGTTATCTTTGTGCCGCAAGAACCAGTTGAGAATTCTAAGAAACAAACTGCTATTTCAGCTATTTGATGAGCTAACGTACTAAAAATTTAAAAATATGTGGCTTATTAAATTTTAAGTAAGAGATACCTCAAAAAATATGACATAAAACAAATTTTGTTAGCTAAAATTCCCAAGTTTAAGGCTAAACTTTAAATTTTAAGTAGTTAAAGCCACTTTGCCAAAATTTTCGAAGAATCTTTTTTTTTTCAAACAACCTCTACTTTTAACATAAATAAATAAAAAGCTTAAATACTCTATTTAAGCAACTTAGGGTATAATTAAATTATGTCAGCACCAAAGGAGCGAAACTAGGGAAATATCTTGAAGGTAACTTACATTAGAATGTGAAAAATAGGTGAAGGAGAAGGAGAAGAAATGAGGGAGTAAGAGGAAGACATAGGCTAATGAATTTTGCATTGGCTTTTACCTTTTAGCCAAATATTCTCATGACCCTTTTTTGGGAGTATACAATTTTACAGTTGGTGAATTTAATTTTTGGGGCTGAATGAAATTTGATTTAATTACGAGGCGAAAAATGTTTGATTTTTAGCAGCTTGTGTGTGTGACGCCCTCAATCATTTCCTTACTCTCTCCCTCTTTCCCTTCTTCTCTATCTCTCTCTCTCTCTCTCTCTTTCTCTGACAGCACTCGGCTGTCCATTAAAACTTTAATTGTATGTATTAAACATTTTTAATTGCTTTTCAAATGCGCTCGTTGGCGCTCCTGTCTCGGTTTCCTTTTCCTTCTGCCGTTTCCCGTTTCCCTTTTGCCGTTTCCGTTTCTGTTTCTGTTTCCGTGTCCGTTTCCGCTTCAGTTACAGCTGCGCTTGTGCGAGACATAATAAAAAACAACTCATGCTACAATACACATAACATATATACATATATATATATATATATTGTAGCCCAGTTATCGGGTATGAAATTATTTTTACAATGTCCATAAAACACGACGATGTCTGTAATCGCCAAAGTAATTAAGTTTTCCTCGCCTCAGTCTCATTCTTTACATATACCCTGTACGGCATGGGGTTAATGAGACTTACAAGTTAAGAGGAAAGTCCCAAAAAATTTTATAATTTTTTTTACGCCCTTGTTGGTAAAATTTTTGAGAAAAATTTCTCAGCACATAAACGAAAATACTTCAAAATCCAAGCCATCTAGCTCTTACTGAGAATCAGCATTAGTTAAATTTTTTTTTCATACAAATTAATATTAACTTTTATTTTTGATATTAATTTAAATAATTATGATACAATTATTGTTATACATGAATGAAAAACTATGGCACATATCAAAGTATAAGAAAAAATATAATAAATATTAAAAGTACTAAAGAATACAAATAACTTAAAATATTTATATTTTAAATGCTCTTAATATAATAATAATATTAAAACAACAAAATGCAATAAAAATGTAAAACAACAAAAAATATTAAAAATAAGTAATCAAACTATTCATGTAATTTTGTCAACAGAAAAATACATAATTAAGCTATCAAAAAACCAAAAAAATTTATTTTTTCCAAAGAAAAATATAAGAAAAAAATTTACGGTGTAAAAATAACCGAAAATTTGATTTTTCCAACTGAAAAATTATTGTACTTAAAAAAAAACAAAAGTTGTAGTTTTTCTAAAGAAATATATACAAAATTTTATTCTTTCTTAAAAAATGGTAAAAAGTAAAAATGGTTTTAAAATAAACACGGAAATTAACAGTTTTATTTTGTTTTTAAGCAAATGAAAAAATGAGAAATAAAACTAATTTTTATTAACAAAATTTGATATAAAAGTTAAGCTATTTTTCTTACATCCTAAACGGTAAGAAATAGACGGCTTAAAATTTAATTTTAATTGTTTTTTTTTTTTTTATAAAAAACAACTTATAATTTGACGTTTATATAAAAACTGATAAGCGTTAAGTCTCCTGGTTTATACATGTAAATGTAAATGCAAGTTGAAATTAAATATTTTAATAGCCTGTTAAATATTCTCAGTCACAGTTTTTCTCTCTTTCGCTCAGCTCAGCTTATTCTCTTTTAAGTTGGACTTTGTGGTGGCGCCACAGATTAAGCAAGAGTTTAAATCCGTTAGTGGAACGTAACGTTTTACGTCGCACATTTTACGCAACATCGCCTTGAAAAGCGTTTGCTATGTCAATAATTCATTAGCGAAAGGATCCACGAACCGCAACCTACGACAAGCTTCTGGCGCTTTCAGGGTTGCAGCTGCGGTTCCTTTTTCCTGGCAACAGTGGCAAGAGGAACAAGTGGCAAGTGGCAAGGGGCAAGGGGCAAGTGGCGGATAGGCGGGTAGAAGAGTGCAGAAAGCGGAAGTATGCAGCTGCATGCTATGCTCGTGAGTTTTAAGCCGAAAGTGACTGAAAAACTATATTGAAAACAAGAATGAACGCCGGATAGTCGACTTTGAGATGCCCAGTATCGATTAAATCATCACAAATCAAATAAAAAAAAATAAAAATAATAATAATGATAATGATAATGATAATGATAATGGTAATGATAATGATAATGATATTGATAATGATAATGATAATGATAATGATAATGATAATGATAATGATAATGATAATGATAATGATAATGATAATGATAATGATAATGATAATGATAATGATAATGATAATGATAATGATAATGATAATGATAATGATAATGATAATGATAATGATAATGATAATGATAATGATAATGATAATGATAATGATAATGATAATGATAATGATAATGATAATGATAATGATAATGATAATGATAATGATAATGATAATGATAATGATAATGATAATGATAATGATAATGATAATGATAATGATAATGATAATGATAATGATAATGATAATGATAATGATAATGATAATGATAATGATAATGATAATGATAATGATAATGATAATGATAATGATAATGATAATGATAATGATAATGATAATGATAATGATAATGATATGTTCCTAAATACTCAAGATAGCAATTAGTTTAATATGTTCTTGACTTTGGAAGTTGGTCTTTTTTTCAGTGTATTGCTACCAACTTTGTTTGATTAAATCCTAATAGTCTTTGAGATCTAGATATTTATGCAAACAGACAGACATTGCCACAAATTGCTAAGCCTTTTTTCTCTTAAGGTACTGGGGTGACATAAAAGAGATAGAGAGAGAGAGAGAGGGAGATGAGATAGAGAGAGATAGGCTGCTTCATTAATGTACGCATAATAATGAGAAAATTGAATTTTGACACCGTTTTCCAGCTGCTGTTGCCGTTGTTACAATTTGGCTAACAGCGGATGACTGAGAAGGTGTCGTTTTTTCAAAAAACATTCTGGCAGTCATTCCGTCAAGGCATCATTCTGTCAAGCAGTCAAGCCATCAGCGAGTCACTGAGTCAGACAACCAGACAGTCATCCAGTGACTTTGGCTGTCAGCTTCGGCATCAGCTTTTGGCATTCGCGTTCTTTTGTCGTTGTCAGCTTCCTCATAAAGACCTGTCCTCACAACTTGGCTGTCTTCCAGTTGCCACTTGCAACTTGCGACACAAATGCACACTGGTACAACATTCACATTTTTTGGATCAAAAAATTTTATTTTCTAAGCAAACATTAACAAGTTAGTCAAGAATTTGACTGTAAAAAAATTTTGTTAAAGGTTCGGTTCAGCGGTTCGAACCATAGAGCAAGACATCGGTTCGGTTAGGGTTCGAACCTTGGTTTAATTTCATACAAAAAATATTTGTATTGTTATACATTTTTCTCTACATTTTGAACTAATAAAATTTTTATTTTAAAAGAAATAAAATTTTGATGATAATTTAAGTTTATTTGCAGATTTACATTTATTTATTTAAATTAATTTGAAGATTTAAATATGACTTCTTTTAATCCGGTTTTTCAAATCATTGCGTAATTTTGGAAAACCATAAAGTTTGAGTAACTATTTTTTTTTCGAACCGAACCATTTATTTTAGAAAGCAGTTCGGTTTAGGTTTGGGTTCGCAAAGAAAATAGTTTGAAGGGTTCGGTTCATGATCTTGTTCAGTCCGCTTAAGAGCCCCAACCGAACCGGTTCTACGAGGTTCGGTTCAGAACCGGTTTGCAGCCTTGGTATAAAGTACTCTCTACTCAATTGAAATTTATACTATATAAGTGCTGTCTATTAAATTAAAACTGCAAATTCACAGCATACATTCAACTTAAAACAGTCATAACTAAAGTTATAATTAACCGATCTTGATAACATTTTTAGAGCTGATTGAAGACAATAAAACGTAATGTTAAATACTAAAATGAAAATTCTATCTTGAAAACTGTTTTAACACTCAACTAAAAACAGGCATAACTAACGTTATATTTAACTGATCTTAATAAAATTTGATAGGATCTAGAAGAATTTTAGAAAATCTTTTTTTTAATTTAAAAAATTTTTTATTTTATTTAGAGTGTGTGTTTAATTTGGAGGACGACTGTAGGGTAAGAGTTTTTTCTAAGTGAAATATAGCCCTGTAAATTTTGCAGACTATTTGATGTCAAGCTTTTATGGATTGTAATTTGTTTATTTTATTTTAAATCTCTTAAAAAACGAAATTAAAAGAAAATTGGCTTAAAAAAATTTATAAAAATTGTATTTATGAGACCAGTGTGCGTTGAGGAAAGTGTAAAAGAGAGAGAGAGAGAGAGAGAGAGAGAGAGAGAGAGAGAGAGGAAAGTAGGGTTTTGGATTGTGATCTGATTAAACTGGCAAGTCTGTCAACTTATTATAACATCCATTAATTTCATTTAAGCATCATTCAATTGCCCTCACTTTTAATGGCGAGTTATCACGAGTTGTGTTGTGGCACACACATACTACATGCCACATGCCACCTACCTGCAACCTGCCACATGCCACATGCCACTTGCCAGTGTTTTGGAGTTTCAAAGTGCTTGCCTCCGGCCGTGCTCTGCAGACTCGGCAAAAAGTTTTTGCATTATGCTTCACGTAGAGCAAAGCAATTGGAAAACGAAACAGAAACCGAAACCGAAACAGAAACATTGCTGACAGCCAGACTAAGTAGAACATAGCAGCGACATGCCACATGCCACATGCTACAAGCTACAAGCTACAAGAGTCGAGTCAATGCACAGTGGTCCTATCGCTTCATTTTGCTCAAAAAATGTCAGAATTCTATTTTAAAAAACTCATTGGAGTAGAAAGTATGCAAGATCCAGAGGAGAAACATTTTTTTAACAAAATGAATAAAATTTGAATGCAGAATGAATTTTGATGCCAAATCATGATCAAAATGACATTCCACTTAAAAATCGGTTCAGTTTTGCCAATGTTATGACAATTTGAAGTTGGTCAGACTTCGGATCTATCCACTTTACAAGTCAAAATTTTTGTTAGATTTGACATGATTTTTTACAAAAAAATGAAATGTCCCAGAATCAAGTTTAAAGTGTTGTTTTATACTAATAACGATATTAGAAGTCGATTTAAAGTGTAAACTTGAGATTTAAAATTTTGAATTTTAAAAATTTCAAAGGGGGGACCCTTAGGATCGAATCCAAGAATTAGGGGAAAAATAATTTTTTTTACAAAATTAATTAAATTTAAATGCAGAATGAATAAAGAGGCCAAATTATGATCAAAATGACATTCCGTTCTAAAATCGGTTTAGTTTTGACAAAGTTATGCCAGTTTGAAGTTGGTCAGACTATGGATCTAGCAACTTTACAAGTCAACATTTTTGTTCGATTTAACATGATTTTTGAAAAGAAAATGAAGTGTGTTAGAATCAAGTTTAAAGTGTGATTTTATACTAATTGCGATATAAGGAGTTGATTAAAAGTGAAAACTTGCGATTTAAAGTTTTGAATTTTCAAACCGATTAAATTTAAATGTAGAATAAATTTATTTCATAATATTACACAAATTTTGAGATTTAAAAGTAATTGATGAAACAAAAATAATGTATGTAATGTATAATGTTATGTAATAATGTATAATAAATGTATTATTTGCAATTAAAAAATTTCTATTAAGTGCAAGCTAAATTGACCACTGTGCGATGGGTTTTACTTTGGTCCTAAATACAATTTAATATTCATCTATGGCTTTCCGCGAACATTTCGATTTGTGTAGCGTAGATTCAATATACAAATAAATATATAGACACATATGTGAAAGTGTGTGTGGGTGTGTGTGTGAGTGTGTGTGTGTGTGTGTGTGGGTGTCTCTCTCACTGTTTATGACACACTTCGATGGCGTTGTTGGCGGACTATTTGAAGTGCTAAAATGGCCAAAGAAAAAAGCCTGCAGCGACATAAAAGCACAATAATATTTTTATACACGCATTATGCCACAACGTGGTCGACAACGAACAGGAAGAGGAGGAGGAGGAGGAGCACAAAGAGGAGGAGGAAGCACAGAACGAGGGCAAGGACATGCCGAATTGTGTGGCAAAAGAGGAACTGAGAAGGGAAGGGGAGATAGTAATGTCAAGTGCCATAAAACACAATTAGTCAAGAGTCATTCATTGCTTGTCGCGAACGTTACTTTAAATGTGTGTGAACAAGAAGGAAATATACGTAATATTAGGGTGCATCGATTTTATTTTTACAAAATATGGTAACCCAAATTCGTTGTCTACACTGAAAAAAAAGAACAACTTTTAAAATCAAATACATTTGTTTTAAATATTTTGTTCAAAATATTGTAACCCAAATTCGAAGTCTACACTGAAAAAAATACCAACTTTTAAAATCAAAAACATTTGTCTTAAATATTTTGTTCAAAATATGGTAACCACAATTCGTAGTCTACACTGAAAAAAAGACTAACTTTTAAAATCAAAAACATTTATCTTAAATATGTTGTTCAAAATATGGTAACCCAACTTCGTTGTCTACACTGAAAAAAAAGACCAACTTTTAAAATCAAAGACATTTATCTGAAATATTTTGTTCTTAAATTAAAAACATTTATAGACCATATCACTAATTTTAAGAATATTATTTTTAATTTTTTGAGATTAATTCTTAGAAGATTTATTCTTAAAATAAGAACTTGGTCTTATTTGATTCTTAAAACCAACTTGTGTTTTTTTAAATTAAGAATTTTATGTTCTCGACGCATTTTTTAGACCAAAATTCTTAGTTTTGGGACCAAAATCTTGATTTTAAAACATTTTTTTTGTCAGTGTACGGTCTAAAATCCATTCCTATTCCCCGCTTTGTGAGTTAAAACGTTTTGTGTTGGTCCTTTGATTCTATGAAAGTCCTGGTCCTAAAAAAAATGTTGATTCCTTATCAACTATTTGTAAATTATTCTAAGAATTTTTTATCAAATAATTTTCAAGATTTAGCACTAAGAAAAGCAAAACTTAAAAAAAATTTAGTTTGCTTATTATTTTAAAATTTTTTTAATAGTGTACAATATTGAAAATTAATAATTTTTACAAAATTTTATTTATTCGCATTTTTTAAATTTAAATTCAAATGTGGTTTATTGATATATTCAAAATTTTGACAAATCTAATAAAGTGTACATAAGATGATTAATTGAAAATGTGTGTGTGTGTGTGTGTGTGTGTGTGTGTGTGTGTGTGTGTGTGTGTGTGTGTGTGTGTATTCATGTGGCACATGCGATTGTATTGTGAACGTTACGCATACGCCATGTGCGCCCATCAAAATTCTACATTAAATGTTTATTTATTTGTTTTGTTGTTTTTTGCATAGTGTCACACACAATTAATCAA
Organism: Drosophila innubila; assembly: GCF_004354385.1. NCBI lineage: Eukaryota > Metazoa > Arthropoda > Insecta > Diptera > Drosophilidae > Drosophila > Drosophila innubila. The sequence goes on from NC_047626.1 coordinate 1,785,767, forward strand.
TGTGATGATAATTCCAACCGATTACACTCAACCAGCAAAATCAGCATTAACAAAAAATGACGAACGAACGCTACAGTCAAGCTGCTCGACTGTTAGATGCCCAGTAATTACTCTATGTTCCCATTTGATTCTATTAATTTTAATGATAAAAATTTAGAAATCTTTAATTTGTTGAGTTTTATATTCAAAATATGGGGACATCGTTAAATACCAAAAAATATCTGTAGTACCAAAATATGTCAAGTTAATATTTATTTTATTTGGTGGTAATTTTTTTTTTTGGAATTTTTGTATTCTGCTAAAGCTTGCTATTTTTTTTGCTAGAATTTTTAGACATAAGATGTTACGAATTTAATACACTGTGCAGGTATTTGGGTACTAAAAAAACTGTAAAACATACCAAAAATATTAAGTAACAAAAATTTAACTAAGTTTTATTCTTGAGTATTTGAATTTTTTCTTTTTGCTAAAATACATTTTTTTTTGGAAATTTTTGGAACAGAAATGGTCACAAATTTAATATAACGTGCAGCCATTTGGGTACAGGACTAAGAAGCGAAAGCCATCCACAAATCCGCCGGAAAGAGCTGCTGACGGAGGTTGTGAGTTTGAGTATCGAGAGTTGTGAGCTTATAAATATAATCTAAGCACACGCATACACATATATGTATACTCATGCATGTAAATACATATATTTAACATTAATGTGTGTGTGAGTGTGTGCGTGTGTGTTCGACAGGGCGTGGCAGGCAAAAGAAAATGGAGTTGAAAAATAGAGACGAAAAAAAAAATAAAGAAAAACTAAAGTTCACTTGGTTTTGTCGTCAAACTTGGCGCATATTTAAGAACTTGCTGTTGACGTCACATGGAAAGCTATATGACACACACACACACACATATGTACACATACACACACATTGACAATGACGACGCCCCATTTTCCTTTGCCCCCGCCATTTTCTTTGCCCTTTTCCTGTGGCTTTTCCTTTGACTTTGCAACCATCGCCAACTTATCGAATATCAAAGTGTTGTTTAAATGATTTTTTCAGGGACTGCAAATAATAGTTATGAATTTAATAAAATAAAAAAATTGATTAATAAATATTATTTTAGATTTTTATTAAAAAAAATTAAAAATAATTTTCAATTTCAATTTATATTATACAAATCAAAAATAAATCATTCCAAATCATTCAAAAATTTTTATAAAAAAACTGAAAAATAAATATCATTTTAGATTTTTATTATAAAAAATTAAAAATAATAATTAATTTCAATTCGTATTAAACAAATCAAAAATAAATCATTCGTAATCATTCAAAAACTTTTGTAAAAAAACAGAAAAATTAATTTGATTTTAGATTTTTATTATAAAAAATTAAAAATAATAATTAATTTCAATTCGTATTAAACAAATCAAAAAAAATCATTCGTTAAATTCTAGCAAAAACAATGATACTTGCACGTTAAGAATAATTGACAAATAAAAATGAAAATAAATATAAAACATTTGAAAAATAATGAATATTAAAAACAAAATGTTTATTTCTTATAAGTCACAGTTTTTTGTCGCAGTGAATTGATAACTTCGAATAAATTCGGCTGAATTTTCGAGAAAAAAGCAAGTTTTATGCCTATCTCACATTTTTCGTGCGTTATTAGTGTGAGACTAAATGAAATATAAATATTTTTGTATGATCCAACTTTGAATAAACTACAGCTTGATAAGAAATATTTTTCACAGAAATATTTGAATAAACTACAGTTTGATAAGAAATATTTTTCACAGTTTTTTTTCATTAATTTATATAAATCAATCCGTTTTAGTAATTTTTAGTATCATTTCACAAGTATAATTTATGCAATTAAATAATTCTTGCTGTCCAAATTGCTGATAATGATTTATTAATTTTGATATTTTATTTCGTTATCATATCCGGACAAGTAATCCACAATAGTATCAAGGATGCGACTCCGCAGAAATCAATAATATCTTTCATCGAGGATATCGTCAGTATATTTGCACAGTTCAATAAAATATTTTAAATATTCAGTTGATGATGATGTTTTCGACGTTAAAAAATGCATTTGTTAAAGTGTAGGCAAAGCTATTTAATTATTTTAAAAAGTTAGATAATCCGAACTTAAACTAAACAATTATTTGTGATTTAAAAATTGTATTATATTAGTTTATTAAATGAGAATTTTGCATTTTTGTACAAAATTTAATAATCTTATTTAGTTTATGTAAATCAACATCGAATTCTCTCTAAAATTGCCGAACGCCATTATCAGCAAAGGTTGAAATGATTTAAATATGCTTTTTTACTTTATGATTTATAATAATTAATTAATTAATTAATAATAATAATAATTTTGGGAAATGTATGTATTACTATGATCCTGTTCTGGTACTTTTTAAAACTTGTTAAAAAATTGACTTTATTTTGAAAATAAAAATGGGTAAATGTTCCATAGTGCTTGAGTAAAATGTTGAGTGGCACACACACACACACACACATATATACACTCGTTGGGAGGCAGTGTAAATCCTGTTTTCGGCCTGACCGCAGCCACTTGACGGTTCTAACTGAATGGGATGCAGCTCTTTGCCCGGTTCAGGTCTTGGCCATTAGCAGCGGTTAACGGGCGAGAGCCCAGAGACCTCAAATACCTCAGAGACCTCACAGATGAAAAGGCTTACGGGCAAAGCATAAACAACATGAACAACATGATGTTTGAACTGTGTAGACCGCGTTTTCTGTTGTCTCTTGTCTGTTTGGGCCAAATTATCTGGCCAACTGCAAAGGCAAAGTACGCATCATTATAAAGCGATACAATGTTCCTTATACCTTCTAACACATTGAGGAAATGGGTATATTGTATTCGTATGTAACAGATAGAAGAATATATATTACTGCAGTTCGAATTTCGCAAAACGCCATCATGTTGCACGATAAAAATGTCTTAGCTATGTTGTGTGCAAATTTCATTCTCCTACGTCTTATTGTTTGAACTGTGTAATGATCAGTGAGTGTGTTAGGACAAAGAGTTTTATATTTATACATACATATATCATAAGAAACAGACTTCAACGAAAGACACTAAATAAAAGCGTTATTTTAAAGTTTAAAAATATTCTATTTTTAAAAATTACATACATTTAAAGTTCACTATAAATTTTTGTAGCAAAACTTTAAATAAATAAATATTAGCTGCACTTACAAAAATATTTCCGTTGTTTTTATCATGTGTATTACTTAAATGTTTTATTTTAAATATTTAAGCAGTTATTTTATGAATTTGTATTGAAACAAATTTAAATTAAACTTAAATTTCGCAGTTTTTTGATTTTTTTTTGGATTTTTCTTTAGCCCGCAATTAAAAAAGTAAGTGAGTTTTGGAACTAGACATAAGTATGGGAAGCTTGTCAGCAAACCCGAAACCCAAACCGAACCCGAAACCAGAACCAGAACCGAGCAACCCAAAACTCAAAACCAAACTCAAACTAAAGGCATAACCCGTAACCTTAAACTGACAAGAGACAGCTTTGCACTCCAGCTGTGTAATTGGGGGCGTGGTGGGCGTGTCCATTGATGTCCCTGTATATACTATACATACATACGATTTGGGGACTCAACTCGATTGTTCACTGCTCCAGTTTCTTCAGTTTCAAGTGCCAGCGCCAGAAATAGAACAAGGCGACTTATAATTTGTGTAAATAACAAGCAGTGGGTAAAGTCAAGAGCGCTCGACCCAAAGACACCCAGTAATTAAATCTCAACAAAAGAAAAGTATTTCTTGGCAGTTGGTCAAAGAATTAACACCGATAAAAATGACCGAACTCAACAGTTTCCTCCAA